>NW_011354593.1:0-6879 GCF_000735185.1 Notothenia coriiceps
GCACAACCATGGCGGAATATTCCTGCCAAAAGTCACGTGTTTTTTTTTGTACTCGTAGAAAATATGTTTGTGTACTTCCATGCTGTATTTGTTTCTGAAACATAATTGACTAGAAATGTAATGTGTTTGTTTGATAGATGTGTTTTGTACTTGCTAAACAAAATACATTAGTTTGTATGGTGTTTTGTATTTGCAAACCACATTGTGTTTGTTAGTGAATCATTTGCTGTTTGTAAAACATGTTTAGTTTGTTTGTGGAGTTAGCACCATACGCCTACTTCACGTAAAGTGTTGGTCTGTTGAGATACACATTTTTTACAAAGCACATGATGAAGAGTAATGAAAGATCATCTGACTTATCTGACTCCCATTCATCCAGAATTAGAACAGCTATAATTGAAAACATTTTTCTGAAACTCATGTGATGATTTTTAGGCTAAAACCTAGTGGGAGAAAGCTCTGTGTCAGGCTCTGTCATTAAATAGAAATGCTGTGTGCGCATCTTGCTTGGTCAGAAGCTCTATAGCGTCAGTTGTGTAGGTCCTAGCTATTAAGGTTATCGGAGAATTATAATGTCAACGACTCAGGAAATAAAAATGGAGATCGAAGCAGAACTATCTATCCTACTATCTGTAGGTTAATCAGTGACCCCCATCACCCCAGCAACAAACTGTTCTGTCTGCTGCCGTCTAGCAGGCGGTACCGCAGCATCATGGGAGGAGTGTGGTGCAGTGTGTTGAGCGTTGGTGTTCGGATCAGGGGGTCACAGATTCAAACCCCACTGCAGTCAGCATGTCGTTGTGCCCCTGAGACACTTCACCCCAAATTGCTCCTGTGGGGATTGCCCACAGTATTGAGTATGTAAGTCGCTTTGGATACGAGCGTCTAACAAGTGACATGTAATGTAATGTAATGTAATCAGGACTAAAACCACCAGACTCCGGGACAGTTTCATTCCACAGGCCATAAGACTGCTAAACACCTGAGCTTGCACTATTTTTATTGTTGTTTTTTATCTTTAGTTGTTATGTCTTGTAAATTGCACTGTTGAGGAACCTGCGATCTAAGTTTTTTAAACATTATATAATCACACCGTAGTTGTGTATATTTTATAACGATAAACCTTGAAAATTATGTCTTCACTACAGCTTCCATTTCTCTCTATCCTGTTTTACAGTGTGTATATATCCAGTGTTGCTGACTCCTTGACTCATAAGCCTGCTGCTGCTGAGAAGTTGAAATAGAGGAAACATTATTATAGCTGTAAAGCCTGGACCTGAAAAGATAATGCTTCTGCTTCTCTCAGCTGCAAAGAAGAACCAAGGCACAATAGTCCTTTAACTCTGTCTAATTTAGAACGTCATTAATCAAGAATGCTTACATATATTTTGACGTTAAAAGACTTAAAGCAAACTTAATTTTGAAGTTCTACCAAATGACACACTGGTAGCTGGATATTGGTTAAAAGAATGTTCTGCCCTCAGAGCCTGAATTCCATCAAATTGTAATTTATGTAAATTAAGTTTGCAAGCAACTTAGCCAGCCAACTTGAAATGGCAGTGTCGTGTTCACAGGTTGTTTATGCTGAGCAGAAGTGGCTAAAAGCACTAATGGCAGGATTTTTGGACAGACACACATTTTAAGAAATACTTGAACATCAAATACAAACTGATGTAAAATGATAGCTCACCTCAACCATTCATTGGTATGTCAATGTTACAATTATGTATGTCAACGGTACACCTCACAGCTGTTCCACTCCCATATATACTCTCAATGCCTAAAATAATTTGAGGGTCCAGGAATGGATTCGAAATGCCTGAATGTGTGCACAGTGTTGATGTACAGTAAATGCTTAAAAAAGCCCCCTCCTTCAATCATGACAATGACCCAGTTGTGAAAGATGGAATGTAAACATCTGCATTCTAATCTTTAAGCCAATAAAATAACGTGATGCAACCTAACTACTGTAGAAAATGTAAAACAAGCGACAGATACAAGTCCACCAACATTTTTAACCGAAAATAAGGAGTGCAATGGGTAGCACATTTTCATGAACATGTTATATTTAAATGAAATAAAGCACCAATAAGAAGATACAGCTTTAGCTTGACAGCCAATACATCATTAAAATCATATTGAGACTTAGGCATACATGGGACTGACTGTCTCTAAAATCAGCATGTAACCCTTGATAATCTGTCTGCAGCTGAGGTCAGTGACTTCAGAGGATGCATACTGACGCTGACAATATGGACACATTACCCCTGTTAACATAGTGTTGAAATGTATGGCAAACATGGCAGTTTGAAAAGGGCATGTCTAACTCCTAACCCTTATGTTTGCATTACTGTAATGTATATTTTGTGTTTTGTTACTTGGAGATGTCAGGAAGTATGCCAGATATACAGTACTGTGATCACAGATTGATAGCAGTCCCATCAAATTGTGGCGAAGCCGGGTCACATCAGCAAGGTGATACTGTAGCAGGACGGGAGAAATAAAAACAACCTACAGATTCCCTGATTAAAGGGGAGTGGCAAACCAAGCTACCCCTGAGAGGAGCTGGAGGAAAGCAATCAAGAGCATGATTGACACCTGTATGCTGTGGAGAAAAAAAGGGCATGTCATTCAACTGCAAGAGAGAACAGAGAGGGAGTCGGATCCAGTCAAGAAACAAAGTGGATTCTTGAGGACTTCTTCAGAGAAGAACCCATGGGCTGTTGGGGGCAATAATTCATCTTTCCCCTCCTCAGCTAAATCTGCAATGCTGTAATCTACTCTGGTCGGTTTCACCCTCAGATACATTTGCTCTACAGTATCTCACTACACAGATCTCATTAATGCTATAGTCAAGCAGAACCATGCAGGGGAAATAAGGCACAAGACAACTCTAAACCAAGCCCACACTCAAGACCTCTATCCAAACAGCTTGTCTCTTAATACCACAAAGTCTGTCACTGATTTAATCCACAGCATCATACGCTGCTTTGTCAACAACAGTCAGCTGATAGGTTAATGCTTCTAATCTGATAATGGGTATTCCTCACACACACACGCACGCACGCACGCACACACACACACACACACACACACACACACACACACACACACACACACACACACACACACACACACACACACACACACACACACACACACACACACACACACACACACACACACACACACACACACACACACACACACACACACACACACACACACACACACACACACACACACACTAACACACAAACAAGCCCTACACCACAAGAAGTACATATGAAGACCAGGGAAATTACATCAAAAATCATTCTGTTGAAGGGAAATAGAAAAAGTACAGGATAATAATTCTAGAGCTGCAACAATCATTATCTCTAAGAGAGAGAGAAGTTTGCTTATGGACATTGCTCTTCTCACTTTCCGAAAGGAAAAACTGGTATGTCTTTTAAGGCTTCAATCCAACAGAAGGGAAGTTCAACAAGGAAAAAAAATAAAAAATGGAAATGTAAGAAATAAAAAGTCAAATTAAACCTCAACGCTCACCTTTTTGAGCCAGGAGAAGTGCCTGTAGAAGTCAATGGGAGTGTCCATGCTCCCAGTCCATTGCCCTGCCAGTTCCCTCTGTGTGTATGTCTGCTTGTATCTTACTGTGTGAGAGGATGAGGCAGCAAACTAACAGTGGATTCCTTAGCAGACTGCTGTAGCAATCTGAGCAATGTGATGTAAGTGTGCGTGACTGCAATGTTCACAGCTGTGTAGGAGGGCCATTTACGATCTCCTCCTTCTGACTGGGACAACTCCCCTCTTTGATCCCCCTCCTCTTACAGGACTTCTCTCTTACAATACTTTCTCCAGACTTTGTTTCCTTACTTCCCCACGTATCTCTCCAATCAACAGAAACTCACTGCCTCATACACACCCTCCTCCCTTTCTCTCTGCTAGTTGGAATTGTAGCATGTGTTATCTTCTCTTCCTTTAACTACAGTCACTTTTATCTATCTCCTACTCCCTCTTCTCTCCATTTTCCTGCTTCTTTTTCCCTGCTGTGTCACTGCCAAATGGGAGAAAGAGCGGGGATAGTGGGAGGGTTTATCTGTCATCTGTTTTGTCTGGGTCTTGGCCATATTCTCTCCTCTGCCCTCCTCTCTCCATATCTCTCCATCACACACACACACACACACACACACACACACACACACACACACACACACACACACACACACACACACACACACACACACACACACACACACACACACACACACACACACACACACACACACACACACACACACACACACACACACACACACACACACACACACACACACACACACACACACACACACACAAAAACGATATAGTTAGATTAGGTTATTTATTTACCCAATGCTGATGTGTTATTAGTTTAAAAGGGTAACAAGATTATTAGTGAAGGTGGGAGGGTGGTTGAAATCTTGTCAGTGAAAAAGCAGGGTGGTTCTGTGTCTAATCATACCACGATCTGTACTAGACAGTTACAACTTCCTGCCAATAACACACTTATGACGCTTCCTGTGTTTACATGTGTGTATCTGTGAGTGTGTGTTTCCTGGAATCTCTTTCATAAAAGCCCACAGGAGGCAGACTCATTGCAGAGCACAAGTGTCTTTAAACTGGTTCCTGTAGGTCAGCTGGGAGAAGCAGGAAGGTGGAGAGGACAAGACCCAGGTGTTTTTGTTACATCAAATCTAACCGTAATTTAACATAACCCTGGCATTAAAATTCAATCAGGCTTTTTTTTAAAAGTTCAAATCCAAAACTGAACCAGGTCCTTGATGTTTTATGTTTCTGCGGCAGTTTGAGTAGCTGGTCATATCTTACCTGTCTTTCATATCATTTTCTGTCATCATTTTAGTTCAACTTTCTAATTAAATTATGTGGATAATGTCAATACATTAAAAAACGAAATGCAACAGAAATACTGTTGCACACACTTCCTACTTTGAGTCTAACCAGCAGCTAATCTTAATTTCTCTCCCAATGTTCTCTTTACCATCTAGGTATTTCTGAAAGAGCACTCTGTGGTGAACAAGTGCAGACAAGTGTGCAGCAGGAAACACAACCAGTGTGGGTGTGTGGACCAAGCATGAGGGGGAATACCTATTGTAACCCCATCTGCTGTTTTATAAGGTTTGCATTTGTTCATATTAAACCCATCAACCTTCTTCATATTATTAAATGTCTTTAAAATATTGTAGAGGTGTCTTGCTGAAATATTGCTGAAGACAATCAATGGCTAGTGGTTTCTAAAACATATAAGCTTTTTCTCCAAAAAATGAACCTCTCTATATACATAAATAAGGTAAATTAATAGATTACTTAAGACAACACCATCATATTACATAGCATTCATTGTGTTTCACAGAGGCTAAACAAAACTGAATTTGGAGGGAAAATCAGGGCAGAAACCAGGAATGATTTGAAAGGGGGAGGGATGGGACTTCCGGTTTGACTGATGGAGGAGTAGGTCGCACCCCGGGAGAGCTCTGTTGAAATCCTGTCTAATATTACATTATACTCACTTAATTACGACAACTAACGTGTGCAAACGTGTCTAAAAGACAAACGAACATGGGGAAACCTACTAAGAAGCAAAGTCAACCTGCAGACGACAAATCTTATGAGAGTGACACAGGGGACCGCATGGGAGCTAGCCAAAATGAGGAACATGCAGCTAACCGCGCTCCGCTAACGCTAGCTGACATGGAGAAACTTTTCCTCTCAATGGAGGAGCGCATTATTTCAAAACTGTCCGTCCAACTCTCGGCTGACCGCGCCACCATTGACCGGCACGACCAGACAATCCAAGGCATGGAAGTGGCACTCAATGACATGGAGACCAGACTGCAAACTGTCGAATCCACCTGCACAGCCCTATCCAGGGAAAATGAGAGCCTCAAGTTTAAGGTGGACCACCTGGAAAACAGATCGAGATGCAATAATATCCGCATAACTGGCGTACCTGAAAAAGTTGAGGGCCCACAGCCTTTATGGAGTTGTTCCTGGCAGAAACGTTTTGGTGCCGAAGCCTTTCCTTCCCCCCCTGCGGTCGACCGGGCGCACAGAGTAGCTACTGCCAAGACGCAGAACGACACCCCGCGCACCTCGGATCCACAACTTCCAGACCAAAGAGCGCATCCTGAAGCTGGCGAGGGAGGCCGGTCCGCTCTCTTTCCGCGGAGGAAACATACACATTTTCCCGGACTACAGCGTGGAGGTATCAAAGAAAAGAGCCACATACGCCGCAGTCAAATCGGAGCTGAGAAATGCGGGGCTCGGATACAGGATGTTTTTCCTGCCAAGCTACAGGTCACTGACAAGAGTGGACAGAACACAAGTTTCCTCTTTCTTCACAGCGGCCGTTCAGGTGCGTCCTCTACACAGCCTGTCCCATAAACGTGTCTAATAACTGTTAAATAACTGGGTTGATATTATAGATGCTTTCGTCTTTCTTGGTTGAATTATATTTTCTTTATTATTATTATGGTCGGTATTTTATAACACTGTTTGGTAAGCGTCTTATGTGTGGAACTAAACTCGGGACAGTCACTGACTTTTGTTGCGCTGGTCCTTTATTATACCTGCTTAGGCCACTATCACACTGGAGCACGGAGACACGCAAATACTCACGCACGCATACTGATAGGGGTAAACTCATACATGTCTATAAAGCAGTCAATGCATGTTCTGTTCCCTACATATATATTACTGTTTTCCTCCATGTTACCACTATTGTTATGAATGTATATACCCACCTGTATGTGGCAACACTCTTTAATTGCTCCAATCGTTATTACCGTCCTTTCATGGCTTCTGCACAATGTAATGTTA
>NW_011354594.1:0-1985 GCF_000735185.1 Notothenia coriiceps
AGTGACCTACGGCTTGCGTCTTCCAGGGTCGATTTCTTGTACCCCCCCCCCCCTCTTTGTGCCTGCTTCAGGTTATTGTCCTTGACCCCTTGTGCTATCAGCCCTGGTCCAGCTCTGAATGAACAGCTGCATTTATCACTGACTATTGTCACACTCCCATGTCGCTGTGTTTTCTGACTGTACATGGGAATGTTACTTTGTCCAAAATGTGTGAGGAAACAAAAGTGGAGATTCTTAGTTATGAATTGTTTTCCTTTTGTTTGCTGGAGTGAGTGAATGTGTTTGAATCTGAAGCTCAGGCTGCCCTTTGTGTGTCGGTGTGTTTCTGCTTATTGTGCAAGGCTGCGCTGAGCCCTGAGTACAGCCAGCCAGGCAATGAGTTCTCCCAGCATCTGAAACATTAATGCAGAAACCCGATTAGCCATGCCATCACAGGCCTCTTTCTCCTTGCCTATTGATTTTCCTTCCGTTCGTCCTCTTTCTTCAAAAAGCCGGGAGGGGAGTCTCTTAAGAGCCAGAACACCTCCTCTCCTCTCCCAAGCCTCCTCTGGCCCGGGCCTCCTCACCGATCCAGCCCTGCTGATTTCTACTGAGACTTTAGAGGGGCTATAGACTTCTGACGATAACCCTAGGTGCTGTAGGAGGAGGCTTGGGGGGTGGAGGATGCAGGTGGAGTGGGGAGGGGAGCTCCAGTCTGTGGAGCTGCAGTGATCATGGAGGGCTAATCGGCCTGATCAGTATTCCAGGGTGGAGAAGTGTACACTCCAGAGAGAAGAGCTGTGTAATCAAAGATGAAAGTTGTTCAGGGTCTGGTCAGCTTGACTCTCTCTCTCCCCTCTGGTTTCCCTGACCTGGAGCGCTTTACCGAAGGGTAGAAGAACATCTCTGATGGCTTAGCCCAGGGACTCAGTCTACCAGACAGCGGTCCAGCTCCACACTGTCGATCAGGTACTCAGCCCAAGTCCCCTGACAAATAGGGTGCGTTGAGAATGTAAACTAGAACCAAATCAAACTTTTTCTTTAGTTTGACGGGAAGTAACTTACAGGTTGAAACTGAACTTTCTGAACATGCATTGCTGGACAGGCTGGGTGAAAGACAGCCGGGCTTGTCAACAGCGGGAATCTTGATTGATTTTAAGACATTTGTAGCAAGTTTGATTAAGTAACAGGGACTGGAGTCCTGACGTCATACGAGTTGCTATCCCATCAGAAAACAAAAACAAAAACTAATGACTAGCTAGCACAGTTTTATATTTTCGTTTTTTAATAATTATTTTATACATTTTGTACATTACTGTTGGGGAAATATTTTCCAAGGCCCATAACTTTTACCCAGTTTATCAGTTCATACTGTCTTGACTGAGCACAGGCACCTGTAATCTTGGCTGCTGTGCTCTCAGTGTGTTGTCTCCCTTTTCCTGCCTGTTGGCGTCAGCTGATAGAGGTGTTATGATTCTATCTTGTTATGCAAAATGTTGATTATTCTCTCAGAACTAGCTAAATACATGGGTCTGGGGTAGAGTTCTTCAGAATTGATTATGGCGTATCAACCATGTGGTCAGATCGTGGCCCGTGACATGTCGTGTGAATTCTCCGGCCGAAGCTCCAAATAAACCGTCAGTGTTTGCCATCAAAGCTCCAGCTCTCCTCGTGTCTCTCTGAGTCCTGTCTCCAAGTGCTTCAAATGTTTCCCCCATACATTACCATAACTCCCACAAAGTGTGTTAATGTGTCAGATCACCATTTCACCCTAACCTTAATAACCTTCACTATTCTAATGGCTCTTATTTCATGTTTGAAGCTGTAATTCCAACCCAGTCTCACTAAAATGTATTAATTTCTATTGACCAGCGTCCATATCAAGTTATCGTCAACTCTGAAAACCGTGAAAACAGTATTTCCGGTCTCATAGTAACTAAGGTGGTTGCTAAGGACGCATATCATTCCCCTCACTGTCGAATGATTTCACAGTTATGTCTGCAGTA
>NW_011354595.1:0-1436 GCF_000735185.1 Notothenia coriiceps
AATGTTGCCGACATTGTGCGATGTGCCTGCACACAGGAAGAGGAGAAGCGGCACACACACATTGTTATTTAGTTATAAAAAATACAGAATTCTGAAAAGTCTTATCTTACAAACAGGAAGTGTGATGCTGTGTCTTTTGTTCCTACACTTGCCCTCTGTAGTGCTGAAGTGCGTCCTCATGTGAAGTATAGCTAAACACTCAGCTCCTGCAGGGTGCTCTCGTCAGGAACTCTGTGAGAAAAGTAGCGCCAGAATGTTTTATTATTTTGGTCAGATCTAAAAGATAAACTCTCTTTCGGTCGAATCTAAAATAAATGCCCATGTGACCCTCTCCCTCCTTTCTGTCTCCGTCTCTAATTATAAACGACCCTCGGCTAAACTGAGCCACCAGTTTCACCCCGGCATGTCCATGTGACATGTTGACACACACACACACACACACACACACACACCCCTGTATTTAAATCCGGATTGCGACGTGGATCAAAACTCACGCAGCACTGTGTCTCTCTCTCTCTTGTCCTTTTGTTATGGACGGCTGAAGCTGCCCTTGTGTCAAAGCAAAATGACTGAAATAATAATAATTAAAATAATATGTCTTAGAATATTTGGGAAGAAAATAAAACCATAAATTAATACAAAAAGTTATTTATTCGACAAATTCATTATTTCTGTTTTGTATCAAAAATTTAAATTTTATTTATTAAAAAAACACATTTATTTGGCAATTGGGGATTTTTTACTGCGTTTCTTTGAATAACTTTCTTTAAATAATGTTTGGGCGAGCATTGATTCATCGTAATGGCATCATCAGTCCTCCTTTAGCTAAGTCTCATTTCTGATTTCTCATATTACAATCTGCCTGCAGCAGCTGATGACTCCCGTTTGTTCTCTGTGATCTCATCAGGTGCTGCAGGATCACGTCATCCTCACTCACTCACACACACACACACACACACACACACACACACACACACACACACACCCTGATACCGAACACCCTCATGGTACAACACTTCCACAGCACCTAGTCTTCTCTGTGTGGTGAACCAATGAGCTTCTGACCAGAGGAGGGTGAGTCAGAGACACAGCATGGAGCACATTGAGAGGAGCTGCAGCTCTCCATAACTGCGTGATGTTCATTCGTCTGCAGAACCATTTCTTTGAGTTGCTCTGAAATGTGATGTCCCAGAGAACGGGTCAAGGCTCCCCCTGAGGATTATGGGATGGATGCAGTTCAGCGTGTGACTCACTGCTCCGCCCTGAGGTTATATAAGTGATCAGAGTCAAACAGGGAGTGCCCACACAAAGGCAGGGCCCCTCAAACACACCATGACAGGAGTGTGTGTTTGTACTGTCAGAGTGGACACTGTGATTTAAACACTGTACACATGTTTCTATGTGTGTGTGTGTGTGTGTGTGTGTGTGTGTGGCTC
>NW_011354595.1:1457-5218 GCF_000735185.1 Notothenia coriiceps
AACACACCATGACAGGAGTGTGTGTGTGTACTGTCAGAGTGGACACTGTGATTTAAACACAGTACACATGTTTCTGTATGAAGGTTGACTCAATCTGGTGTGTGTGTGTGTGTGTGTGTGTGTGTGTGTGTGTGTGTGTGTGTGTGTGTGTGTGTGGCTCTCTGGTTGTTTCCATGCTGCTACTTCGACAGCTGACCTCCTCTTTAACCTCACGTTCTTCCTTTTCTCTCACTCTCTCTCTCTCTCCTCCTCCTCTCTCCATGTGTAACTCTCCTCTCGTTGTGCTTCTTGTCCACAGAAGCCTCTCTGTTGTCTCTCCTCTCGTGACGCTCTCTTTGAACACAATCTTGTCCTTGATAGTTGAATATGAAGCAGAGCTCGATGTGTTTCAGAGCCCAGTTCGTTCCTCAGGAACCACCCTGACTCTCCACAGAAAGTGCTCTGATATCCTTTAGTACCACACGCATCCCTTCTCTCTCCTGACTTCTGGTTCGAGGACAGTTTATTCCTGTCCCTCCCTTTGGACTTGTGTCTCTCCGGTGACTTTGAGCTGCTGCAGCTATGTCCTCTGAAACACAGAAGCACGTGCAGAGTGTATATGCACCAACACACAAAGCAGCTAGATGTTTTTACAGATGGCAGGAGGAGCAGCAGATCCTAGGAAGCTGCTTCCAGTAAGCTGAGTAAACATCAACCATTACACCTCTGAGACCGTGATCTGCAGAGGAGACAGAGGACACAGTCTGAAGACACATAGTACATATGCTCCTCTGCTGTCCTGAAGTATCATGTTGTTGTACTTTACTTCTGTTCTGCGTGCATCTGAGCGCTTCAGATTATAAAGACAGAAGATAAATCAATTGATAAATAATCCAATCCAGCTTTATTTCTAAAGCACTTTAAAACCTCCAGACCAAAGTGCTTGAGATACATCAAATATAAAATCACACAGCTCAGCTCACAAAACATACAAATAAGTATAAAATAACATAAAAGGTACGAAAACAAAACAAACCAGAATAAACGTAACAATTACAAAATAAAAATAAAAACAACCATATAGTAAAAACAATAGACCACTGAAAGCAAATAAAAGCAACTATCTACTTGGTTCCGAATGCTAAGGAGAAGAGGTGGGTTTAAGACGGGATCTAGAAACAGACAGTGTGGGAGCCTGATGAGCGAGGGCAGGTCGTTCCACAGGTTAGGGGCGAAAGCAGAGAAAGCACCGTCCCCTCTGCGCTTAGACTTAGTTTTTGGCACCCTCAGGAGCAGCTGATCAGCTGACCTGAGAGTGGGCGTGTAGCTGTGTAACAGCTCAGAGAGGTAGGGCGGGGCCATTGAGGGCTTTAAAAGTAAATAAAATAGTTTTAAATCCTCGAATGAACGAGCAGCCGGTGGAGTGAAGATAACATGGGGGAATGTGCTCGTGTTGGCGTGTGCCAGTTAGGAGCCGTGCTGCTGCAGTTTGCACCATCTGCAGGCGAGCAAGGGAGGACACACCTATCCCAATATATAGAGCATTACAGTAATCCAAGCGGGAGGTGACGAAGGTATGGGTTACCGTTTCAAAAAGGCTTTATTTTGGCTAGCTGCCTGAGGTGGAAGAAGCTGTTTCTAACAACTGCCTTGATCTGGCTGTCCGGCTTGAGTTCAGGGTCCATCTCTATCCCAAGATGTGTGACTGATGGCTGGTGGAGTGGCCCAAGGATCCTAGGTCTATGGGAGTGGTCCGAGGGGCACCAAAAACCATCACTTCGGTTTTGTCATCATTTAATTTAAAAAAGTTGCTTGACATCCAGGACTTAGGGTGCATTCACACCTAATAGTCCGCTCTCTGGTGCGCACCAGACGACAGTTTGTCACATGGTTTCATTTTTCAGAAGGTTCGGTTTGCGTTCACACGGGCAAAACTCAAACAGACTATAAACTTTAAACATGAGTCATTCTTTTTAAGTGGCACATATATTTGGCAATCGTCTGCATAGCAGTGGAAAGCGATGCCGTGCTTCCTAAGAATGGACCCAAGAGGGAGCAGCTACAGGGAGAACAACAGGGGGCCTAACACTGAGCCCTGTGGAACCCCACCAAGGAGAGGAGCAGACGAGGACTCCGAGTCCCCAAGGCTGACGCAGAAAGTGCTACCAGTCAGATACGACCTAAACCATTCGAGGGCTTTGCCCCCAATGCCCACCCACTGCTCCAAACCAGCTATCAGGATCTCATGGTCCACTGCATCAAAAGCAGCCGTTAGATCGAGGAGTAAAAGGATAATGCATTCACCTGAGTCTGTTGCTAAAAGGATATCATAACAAACTCTTAAAAGAGCTGACTCCGTGCTGTGCAAGGTTTTAAAACCAGATTGGAAGACCTTCAGCACCTCGTGCTCTTCCAGGAGAGCGAGAAGTTGACTGTATACAATCTTCTCTAGGATGTATTCCGTACTGTACGGGTCCTTAATACAAAATGTACGCATTATTTTTTGGCTACTTACTAAACAAAGACAAAGACAAATGATTTTAAAATGATTTAATTTATTTACATTTTTTATAATTATTGTTTTAGTGAATAAAATATTTTATTGGTTTGAAAATTAATTTATGAGTTGAAAGATATTGTTTAAATTAAAGATGGTTGTATAAGTAAAAAAAATACTGCATTGATTTCAAAATGTATTATATTTGTGTATATATATATTTTATCATTATTACATACAAAAAAAATTGCTTATTGTTTTAAAGAAAAGATATATGTGTTGCTTGTGCTAAAAAAAGCCACCCTGCTGTGCTGCAGATCAAACTGTGTCCATGATCAGCTGTGATCCATTCATCTGTGTTATTATATATTACTGACTTCCTATCAGTGTAGAAATTCAAATGAGCTCTTCCTTTACCAGCTGCAGCTATAAAGTGATGAACACATGAGTGCATACATAATTATAACATTAGTTAATGTAATGCTTAGACTTTATCTTAACATCAGAGAGGCAGGAAGTTCAGTGTATCTGTTCCCGCTTCATAAAGAGCTGCTGGTTCATTGTTCAGTGTGTGAGGGTCTGATCTCATGACGGAGAGAGTCTCACACACTGAACACACACCGAACACACACACCGAACACACACACTGAACACACGCCGAACACACACTGAACACACACACCGAACACACACACACCGAACACACACTGTGTTATTGTTCTCAATGCTGACGACTCTTAGTGATGCTGTTTGACTCTGAATCAGACCCACGCTCTGCTGCTTTAACACACTGAGCACACACTGAACACACACCGAACACACACTGAACACACACTGAGCACACACTGAACACACACCGAACACACACCGAACACACACCGAACACACACCGAGCACACAACGAACACACACCGAACACACACCGAACACACACTGAGCACACACTGAACACACACCGGAACACACACACTGAACACACACCGAACACACACCGAACACACACTGAGCACACACTGAACACACACTGAACACACACTGAACACACACTGAACACACACCGAACACACACTGAACACACACTGAACACACACTGAACACACACTGAACACACACTGAACACACACCGAACACACAACCGATGAACACACTGAACACACACTGAACACACACACCGAACACACACCGAACACACACCGAACACACACTGAACACACACCGAACACACACTGAACACACACCGATGAACACACTGAACACACACCGAACACACACACTGAACACACTC
>NW_011354596.1:0-7971 GCF_000735185.1 Notothenia coriiceps
TATATATATATATATATATATATATATATACAAGTCTGCATAGCAACTTTAAAGTGGTTTGATGCAGACACTTTATCTCATGGACTATAGTGTGTATTCAAATCTCCTTGTGTGTTCTATCTATTTGATGAACATTGGCCGTAGAATCCAAAGACTTACATTGTGGGAACAAACAGGTCATAGTACAACCAAAGGTCTAAGGCCTTTTCAAATTGTAAGACTAAAACAAAGCTATAAATGCAATCTGTGAAATGAATGATGTTTCATGATGATTCAATTGATAACACCAAGTTTGAGTTATCTTACTGCTGATCCAAAAAGCCCAAAAGGGTGAAGGGGAATGTTTCTACAATGCTTTTGCCAGCAGTGGTAAAACCTATGGGCAATGGTCCGCCACTGACTGTTAATTACATAAAAGCAGACAAACCTTCACAGTTTGTCACTATTAGGTAATTGAAATTTCAAAAGAGATATATACAGTATGGCCATGAAGTCACAAACCATTACGGCTGTTAGTGTCTAAATAGTTTAAACTCTAGGCTTGTTTTTTGGGGGCTGGGACCTGATGTAAATTAGTATTTTGTTATTTCATGACATCTTTACCTGCTCCTGTTGACTGTTTGAAAGTTCGAAATGAAAATAAATACATCTTTCCATTGGAAGAAGTGAAGTTTCTTTCCTGCTTTCCAGGCTATTGGACAGAGACTCTGTAAAAACTCCATAGCATTTACATGCATTTTTTATTTGTTTTTAAATAAATAACATGAACACCTTTTCTCCATTGCATGCTAGACATATTTGATTTTGCATATGTTTAATCGTTTTCTGGTATGGTACATGTATCGTCTGCCATAGCAGCGGCAATGATTCAACCTAATGCAGATTGCTGGTCCAGATTTTAATCCAGTGATTTTACAATAGCAGTATTATAATAACGCTTAAAAAGGGATAGAATGTGAGCGCGAGTAAAAGGGAGAACATTGGCATGGCAAGCGATAAAGTCTTAACCCCTGTGTTGTGGATTAAATGTAGCCTGTTTATTATGAGCTGGGTTTGGGATGGAGGATTAAGTGTTCCCTCACCTCTACAAGAACAGCTCTGGGATTGTCATGGGATAGAGCCGATGCATTAGGACTTGGTACTTATCATGCTTCACAGTGGGAGCGAGATAGTGTGATCGCTGGACATGACTTGATTTAAGGAAGGTTAATATTAGTCAAAGGCCTGACAAAGAAGTCCTCTTATGATGAAAAGATATCCTGTGTCACTGCGTGTCTAGCCACTAGCTTCTATAGATTTGCGACAGCAGGTGGTTTGTGACTCATAAAGTCTTAGGGCAGACTAGGACAAGACATTTCTTTAGTGCCTTACGTGACATCCAAGTCGCTTTATTTGGGAAGATCTGGTTTAAAATATAACTTGTCCTTGTGTCATTCTTATGACATTTATTTATTGTTTTTTTTTTTATGTTAAAAGGCAATTTTCTATAAATAAAAACAAATCACTAACCCTTACCCTAATCCCAATAATGTAATACTGAGTCAAGATTAACATTTATCTTTATTTAAGGTGTATTTTGAATGAACTGTAGATATATCAATAGTTTTCATCCCCTAAATAAATATTGTACTTTAAATTTGTGCTGCGTTTGTCTTTTTGGTGCATAACTAAATGATCAGAGAATACATCAAAACTAATTATGACCTGGATTAAAACTATGTGATATTATAGTGTCAAAAGTATGATTCTAAATAAAGAATATATAAAATAGCAGAATAATTATTTGACGTATTATATATTTTTATTTACATACAATTGTCAGTTAAATTAGAGATGCTTGGTCAAAATCATTATGTATTAAACTCAAAAGAAAAGACCCTATATGTTTTATTTTAATTTTATAGTTTACTAAGTACATTTTCATTTTATGTATTGTTTTTTTCGATAGAAAAGCTAACTTTAAAATGTAAACTATTTTTTATTGAAAGTTAGTTTTCATTATTTTTTTTATTTTTTTAAAGACATTTACAATAATACAGGTTCACAATTGAAACAAAGATATTGTATTAGAACTAACCAACAGTAAAAGATATTAAAAATATATAACATTTAGTCATTTTCTGCAGCAGTTTGTATCAAGGTAAAATAGTTCCATTACGTTGTATTATATACAGCAGACATGTGACTGGTGGTGTTGTGTCTGGAGGAAAAACATTTGATTTAGCTTTCCTCTCCAGAAACAAAAGTAATGTGTACATGTGTGCCTGGTGTTGTATTTAACAGTTCCCTTCTGAAGAGTGTTCAGACATGCAATACTAAACACAACCCCACACCCACACACACACACACACACACACACACACACACACACACACACACACACACACACACACACACACACACACACACACACACACACACACACACACACACACACACACACACACACACACACACACACACACACACACACACACACACACACACACACACACACACACACACACACACACACACACACACACACACACACACACACACACCCCACACACACACACACACACACACACACACACACACACACACACACACACACACACACACACACACACACACACACACACACACACACACACACACACACACACACACACACACACACACACACACACACACACACACACTTACGGAACCTCAGAGCCATTGTGTCTCACACAGCAGGGCACAGGGTTGATTGCCGGTTGTGGAGCATTATCAGCCTCTGTGTTTGTGTGTGTGTTGTGCAGACATGCTCTCAGCTGAGGGAGCTGGTTCACGGGCCGGTCAGAGCCGCCTTATTTCCTTTTAATTGACTTAAGATGGGCAAACAAGACCTCAGCAAGCACACGGTACCCATTACACTCACACACAATGAACACAAAACAGCGAGATGCACACTTATAAAGCACACCTCCCGACACACACACAGCCACAGTTGCTCCTGCGTGTGTTAGCTGCTTTTACAGTTCCATCAGACCAAACGAGGGAGTTGTGTTTTCCCAGTCTACAGCTGGATGCAGCTCTGCCAGCACTCATGCATGATTACTAATATTTGAGTCACCTGATGGTATAAACGCCTCCTGGATATAGTTACTTGTATTCCAAATGAGGGTTATGATCAGAGAGGAGACTGTCAATCTTGTTTACAAAACTGATATTGAATGGCAGCTTTTCAACATTTCTGAAGACCTTTTTTACAGGGATGATGAAATGTTGCCCCTTGATGTCAATAAGGATAATAACACTTCACCAGTTGCTGAATATCTCCATGTTAAATCCTTTTTACACATTAGTGTCAGCAAAACACCAAGTTGGAAAATAATGACACTTTGAAAGAAAATAATTTATTGATTCTCAAAGGTGCTTCAATAGTGAATTAAAAACACTTTTAAATAACTTGTATCTCCTTTTATTTCCATGTCCTGACAGAAAATCATTCCTAAATTACTTTTACAGAAGAAAATGATGCCAACATGTTGCATTGACTGAATATGCACTTGTGATTTTAAAAAATGCCAGACAAGGGACCACCTATCCTGTTTTTTCTCTTTTTTTTTGTAATTTATATCTGTATTTGTATATTACTAGAAAACAATAAAAGTTGGTCAGTTTTTTTGTGGTTTGCTACCAGCAAGTTCAGTTTTTGAACAAAATTGGTCAAATAAAGATGTTTTAATGGTGGGAAATGTTGATCTAATTATATTTCAGGTGAAGGGGACTTTCCTCAGCTTAACAATGGTTTCATTCACACCCCAGGCTAACTTTGTAATTTTGTATTTGTCGATGTGAGCAGTACATGAACAGAAAATCACTTTTTTAAACCACTAGCATCTTCATGGCTTCCTTTGCCTCATGCACAGCCAAACCGCTCTGATAAACTGCATGCCTCACTCGCTCATCTGCCCTCTCCAAATATGGATGTACATGCTGAGGAAAAACTATTTTTCTAAGAAAAGAACACAGTCATGAATTACCGGCACAGATTTGAAATCAAACTTTTTCTTTTTTATTTGTCTCCTGCAGGTTATTCCTAAAAAGGAAGCTCCTCGCTCTCCAAATTACCATTTCAATTGATTTTAATTTTTTCCTAACCAGCATGTCTATCATTTTTATTGCCCCTTCATTCATCCATCCATCCATCCTTCTCTTCTCCCTCACTACCCAATCATTGTTTTGTCATTGGTGTGTGAGAGACAAGAGGACAGGCGAGAGGAGGAGGAGGAGGAAGAGAAGGCGGAAGAGAGGAAGATGGCCAGCTTTCTACTTGTCTGTCTTTCTGTCTTGTGTTTGTCCAGGTATGGCCTTATGAAAAATGACTGACCTGAGTCATATCCATTTGATGTAAATACTTCTATCTTACTCAATTCCTAAAAAAATATTGTCAAGAAACTGGATGTCATAACAGTAACTGTGACAGAAGTCGCAATTGGTCAATGGTAAAACAGATCAGAACAAAACAGATTTGATGATCACGTTCTAAGACTCATCCTCTTACTGTTAGTTTACCTTCAGTAGGATTGATCAAAGTGTTTTAGCTGCTTTTCAGCTTATTTCACTCTAATAAGAATTGAACCAAAAAGTACATAAACACTTTAAGTGGGCCAGGATGTGTATTTTGTTTCTCTGTTTATGTTCTTTTGTGCATAATTATAGGTGCACAATAGACAATAGAGTGGTGCAGTTATGACGTATTTCTGTTGGACAACCGGGACGTTATCATCGCAAGGACTCCCTCGACAAATTCAGTGGTATTTTTCCATTGGATTTCGAAAATAAGATCTTTGGCAAACACAGATTAATGATAATCACATGTTTTGTATATACATATTAAGACCATTAGGTTTTATTTGTAATGTGTAAATACAATGGCCAGAAGTAAAAAGCTAAAGGCAGACTTGTGTTTGGACTAATCTTTGTTAGTCTCATTTAGTCGCTCGTTAGCAACCGCTCTTTTTATGACACAACATTTGAAATGCTAACTAATTTCTGGGTTTTAGGACTCATTCCTGCACCACTCTATACCGGTGTTTCACTCAAGCTGGATGGTATCATCTGGACTAACATTAACAAATACAGAAACTACCACTGTTCCGCAGGCACTGCCAACTTTCTAGTGTTGGTGTTTCCTTCCTCTTCTGTTTGGCATCTGTCTCATTATGTGACTGAGACAACTGAAATATATGTATTTGAAATGTATCAGGGTTATTGCGTTTGGTCTTGTTATTATAATGCTGTCATCAAAACATGTTTTAAAGAGAGGACAATCATTATTTGTGTAATTATGTTAAAACACAATGTAACACACAAAAGACTTAGATGACAAAACAGAGGTTAAATCTGCTTACACCAAGTGGGATATCATGCCTGATACATGATACATTTAGTAATGCTAGTAATGTACGGTACTTGTCTTTTTTGTTTGCCTTAGAATAGCGGCATTAAAAAAAAAGAGATCTAGCCATTTTCATTGATTTGAAATTTCAGTGTGAAGGTGAATAAAAATACTTCTGGATTACTAATGCTGCAATATTGCTCTTATTTACATTTGCTTTTTTTGCTTATAACAAAAAACACCTTTTTTTATTCATTTTATTTTGAGCTTACTCGGACAATGTTTTCTGGTAGTTGGATACATTTTTTTTGTGATTTTACAAGACAGGTTTCAAAGGATGACACAAGTGCAATCTATTCACATAACTCAACATAGCCATATTTAAAAAAAAAATAAAAATGGTAGTAAGATAGCTAATAACCTGTTGGAATGAGGTTCCTCTTTGTAACAGCAAGCAGGTGCAGTTTACTGTACTGGTGGAATGTAGTGGCCGCTGAATAAGGTAATTGATAATCCATTTATGTGATTAAAATGACGCTCAACATATGTTATGTTACCAAAAAGTAACATTGAAGAACAAGAGAAAGATGTTGAAACATTTTAAATGCAAAACTTAGCGTTTCAAAATATGTATCTTAAAGAAGCACAATATGTTGTTATGAGCCAAAATGGAGGCTTCATAAGAAGCAGTTACATGGTCCTCTCAACCTTCAGTTGAAAAGAGAGATTGAAGTCCTGGGCTCAGCTGTCTCTTGTATGGTTCAGTTTTTCTATGGAGTAACTTGCACTAACATGAACACAATACACACTCAGCTGCATTTGCCCTTTAGGTACAGAATATCTAAAGGATGAGCAAGAAGGTGAACATTATGAGGGAGCACTTGTGTATGTAGAGGACAAGGCTATGTGTTTGTATGGGGCTCTTACAGTGTTCCGTTGTTGTTTTCTTCAAACTGCTCATATCAATATGCATACAGTGGTACCACTATGCATAAATGCCAGAGTAAATATACAAGTTATAGTTCAGTTGTCCTGCTGTTAAGTTAGTTTAAAGTTGCTAGGACTGTAAACGATGACCAGCATACCAAAGAGGAGTGCTTACTCTTTGCATAATTGTTATACTTACATGACATGTTGTTTATGTAGTGCTAGTGTTGTAGTCAAGACCAACTTAACTGAGACCATGTCATGAAAAAAAGGTCGGAGTGTACCAAGACTTTGAGAGGTTGAGACCAAGTGAAGACCAAGACCAGGACTGGACGGGACAAGGTCATAACCAGACTAGTATGAATACACCACTAATACACTTACAATAAAATGTGGAAGATACCATAGTCAATTTGATCTGAAAGATCCACATTATCATAAAAAGACCCACGCACAAGCAGTAAGATATCAATTCACCTTCATCCTATTTATTCAAAAAGTGATTATTTTCATTTAAAACAGTATATTTGTGAAGTCAACCCAGCAGACGTTTTGGCCTAAAAATGAACTTACACTGTAACTCCAGAAATGTTTATGTTGCCCCAAGAGGCTGAATTGTCTTCGGTCTGATAGCTGCTTTGTTCTGGGATCTACTATAAAACAAAAAATCTTTAAGGACACCGTAATAAAATATAGTTAAATAGCAATAAAATAAAGCAGTAATGTACATGGAAATAGAATGCTATGAATGAATTATAGGATATAAAATATGTCTTACCTTGAGAGTTTTTAAGTATGTGCCTGGGTTCACAGGCATACAGCCACCCACGCTACACCATCTTTTCTCAATTCCAGCTCATTTCAGCATAACACCATAATTGTGTGTTTTCATCATAGGCCCCCACGGCAGTGTGTTTGTGTGACAGCGTCCACACGATGACTGCCAAGAATGGTGTTTGTGTGCATGTGTGTTTTGTATTATTTATACATATGG
Source organism: Notothenia coriiceps (assembly GCF_000735185.1). Classification (NCBI taxonomy): domain Eukaryota; kingdom Metazoa; phylum Chordata; class Actinopteri; order Perciformes; family Nototheniidae; genus Notothenia; species Notothenia coriiceps. The sequence goes on from NW_011354596.1 coordinate 7,293, forward strand.
ACGAAGGAGGGTTTGAAGGCTGCCTTTGTTTAAACTAAATAAATAACTGGTTGTTGGATGTTTAGACACGTACAAACCAGGGGCGGATCTAGAAAAATATTCATCGGGTGGCAAGAGGGTGGCAGGAGAATTTGAGGGGTGGCATCCCCTGGCAGAAGTATATTCTGATTTAATCGCAGTCATATCAATCAATGTTAACTTGGAAAGCCACAATATTGATATTTTAACTCAATAACATTAGGTGAGATTATTGTGGCACATCAGTAAAGCCTTAAATATAAATATATAAGGTGGCACACGTAATTTAATGAATTTTAACTGAATGAGTTGGTTTAACTCTTAGACCAGCAGGGGTACCAAATATGCAGACTGCTGCAATAAGTACATTAACTGTCTCATCGATGTGTGTCTGTATGAATATGATAATATTAACAATCATATTATTCCTATCAGCTGTCAATCACTGTTATGATTCACATCTTCAGTGTTATTATTAAATAAACTATATTTTTTGGAGGAGTTAATGATGAACGTTCCTCAAGATGCTTGCTCACCCTCTTTCAAATTTGAAAGACCAGTAATTACTATCATAATTCAAAAGAATCAAAGGAACAGTTCAGCGCCCCACAACTTCATTGCAAACAGTTACAACCTTGACTTTACATCAGAAAGAACACAC
>NW_011354597.1:0-3891 GCF_000735185.1 Notothenia coriiceps
CTGTTATTTTGGGGGTCGCGGGCTGAAAAGTTTGGGAACCCCTGAATTAAAGGAATACAAAAAATGAATCACTCGGGTAAATCTATAATCAATAGCAGTGAACTGTGCTGCAAGGACAATGTATGACAATACCGGTGTCAGTGTATTGATAATGTTCCTGAAGAGAGTATGTCACAATGAGACGTAGACTCTGTACCTTGTTAAACTTGTCATACGAGGGCTCCCCGATCTGCGGAGGGTTGACCACCAGGTCCATCAGAGCCTGTCCAGGAACAGGAGGACACAGACGGACAGACACCAGCTTAGTGAGCTGAGCCCTCACCTCCTCGTCCAGGTTGATGATCTCCATGTAGCCTCCACGGAAGCCGCACCTAGGAGGAAAACATAAAGGTGTGATACAGAAATGAAGTAACAGTCCAAACTAACTAAAGAGAAAGATTCTTTGAGTCTTGTAACATGCAACTGGAAAGAATGCAGAAGAACTGACATTTACAGCCATTTTTAAATCCAGGATACAAATATTTCTACGTTCATGTGCCTTCTTTTGAGCGACCATGTTTTAACAATGGTCTAATACTTATAATCCTTTAATTCAATTACCTTCCGTTTTACAGAACTTTTTAATGTACTTTGTGCTGTCCTTTAATCCTATTTTATGTATGGGTCTTTGTGTTTTTATTTATGTAAAGCAAACTGAATTGACCCCGTGAAATACAAGTAAACAAATATAAAAATAGACCATGTTACAGTAAATAGGCAAGGCAAGGCAATTTGATTTATATAGCACTTTTCAGCACGTGGCGATTCAAAGTGCTTTACAGATTAAAAGCAAATACATACATTTAAATATATAATCATTTGTTATTTTTACAAGGTAAGAAAGATTGATCCCAGAATGTAGTACAGTAAAATTGACTTACTCTCCCATGTAACACTTGGAGGTGGAGTGAAAAGATACCAGTTCCACTATATCCGAGTACTCCGGCCCCATGTCGAACAGAACCTTCTTGAAGGAGTGGAACTGGCAACCCTCAGCGTACACATTGTCCTGGTACACCTGGAAGATAAAGTCAGAATGACAGCTGTCACAGGGCTCAGAAAACATTAGAGCAGGCAGGTGTTAAAGGAGATGCAGAGAGACAGTACCTCATCGGCCATGAGGAAGAGGCGCTCCTTTGCAGCAAATCGGATTACATCCTCAATGCACTGTCTGCTCTGAACCTGACCTGTGAATGAGAGAGGAGGCTCATTAAGGAAAGGGGTTTGAAAGGAGGGTCAGCCAGGAAGTTACATCCTCTTGCTGCCATCTAGTGGCTCTTATTGAAGCAGTGCATGGAGAGTTGGGTTATGGAGATACGTAGAAGGAAACTAAATCATGAGTTCATCTCATGCAGAAAGGATCTGATTTTAGGTTACGGTTATTGGTTATGTTCATATACAGTACTTATTTGATTATTAAAATGTAAACCGATCTTTTTCATATGGGCGTTTTAGAGTTGTGCCCCCTAGATCAGGTCTCTAGTAATTGTGTGCTCAAAGTGCACCAGATTGAAGCATTTTACTGTTAAAATGTTCCAAAAAAATCTTTCCGGGGGGTCATACCCCCGGACCCCCCTAGAGGATGTGACGTCCACCCCCCAATTCAAACATGTTCATACAATACTGAATACATTTGAAGCCATTTTGACGTCTATTACCTATGTCAATAAGTTTCTGTTTTTGCAGTGTATTTGTCTTTTGTAGAGATTTTTCAGTTATTCTTTACATATAAAATGTCGCCTAAAATCTCACCTAGGGCAGCAAATTGTCTAGAACCGGCCCTGGTGCTAGGCCTCAAGAGCCTTTCTCATGCTGACACATAGAAACAAATTGGCGGGGCGCACTTCGCACGCGCACACACTAAACAATTCCACGCGCTCCGCGCTCACATTATGCTGGGCCCACGTGCCTTAGCACTGCTGCTATGACTCCATCCTAGGGGAAACACTGAGGCTTCAATTAACTTTTGATTGTCTATAATTAACTATAAACAAATATCGGCGTTTTAAAACTACGTTTATATATGTACTTATTTTTACGGTTTGCATATGAGGTGGTCCGCGAAAATCCTTGATAATAAATAGTGGTCCGCATAAACAAAAAGTTTGAGAACCCCTGCCCTAGTGGTTAAGGATACTAACCATATAGCCTTAACAACTTTAAGCAGATTCAAGCAACAAAAAAAATAGATTTGATTTTGTTTTTGCATAGCCCTTTCAGCCCAATGTTTTTTTGTCTCTTTCTCTGTAAATGTTTCATAAAAGGTCCCAAAAATTATCAATAAAAGCACTTTAATCTACAAACTACATTAGAGATAATAAGTGGTTGCTAAATTGTCACAAAAAGAAAAATAATTGTGACTTAGTTAATAAGTTTACAACACCATCTTGTGGTCTTTTTGGCAAATTTATTTTAATCAAACTACCTATTTCCAAGGTAAAATAGGTCATATTTAACTGCTAAAACATAGCAAATTAAGAATATTATTGTTATATTGTATGGTTTATCTCCTAAAACCAACAACTTGATTATCAACTTGCTGAACAACAGAATTCAATATTATATGTGAAAATGCTTGAATTTACTATGGGTCTAATAATCACGTCGAACAAAACAATGAAAGGTCTCTTTACCGGTGGGGTTTCCAGGGTTGATGACGCAGAGGGCTCGGGGGTTGCAGTGACGCCGGGCTTCTTCCAGGGAGCGCTGCAGCTCGCTGAGGTCCATACTCCAGCACTTTTCCTCATTAAGGTAATAGTTGACCTGCACGGCGGCCAGTTCAGCCAGCGCAGCCGAGTACAGCGGATACTGAGGAATGGAGATCATGACCCCCGTACGGGTCTCACCTTCGCCACACACCAGGAGCTTCAGCATGGTCTAAAAGTGCAGGATATGAAAAGATATGTCAGCTGTATGTTTTAGAATTGTAAGTACAAGGTAGCTTTGTCTGCATGACACTTTCTAGGCGTATACAACTGTAGAAAAAGGTCTGAAAAGAAGCAGGTGCCCCAGCTGGTGGTCTCTTTGCTTTTATAACAAATTAAAAAACACATACTGCAATACTACTTATTCACTTTTGTAAACCTTTCAGGACAAAAAAGGAAACTATTTGCTATTAAAAACTACAAAAAGGAAAACACCCTTCTGAAACTCCTAGACACAAAGCTCTTAGATAACCTATGACAAGGGGTTGTGAGTATGTTATTACTGGCTTTGAAGGGTCACACGCCAGTAATGTTTGAGCATCAGTGACCTAATTGCAGCACTTTTTTTGCACACATAAGCATTTATTCTCCTGTGATGTGTCCTTTAAAAAGAGTGAACCAACTCATGAAGGGTTCACTCCAGAATATTTGTTTAATTTGTTCAATGTTGTGAATAAATTCCCCACAAAATAACTGAGAAATTAGGGAGGTTTGAGCTTACAAACAAACACAATTGAAAGTACAATTGAGACACAAAGTCAGTTTAAAAGATGAGACATGTTTAGTACCACAATGCCGTCGCTGGCCCCTGTGGTGAGAAAAATGTTGTCTGGGTCGCAGGGCACACCGCCATCTCTTCGCTCAATGTAGCGAGCCACATCCTGCCGCACTGACTCTATGCCCTGACTGGCACTGTAGGAACCTGAGGGAGATTTCAATGGAGACAAAACAACTTAAAGCTTTAACATAACAAAGCTAATCCCACAGAATGAAACCCACGTACAAAGAGAAAGGTGATAATTGGGGATGTATAAAGAGGTTGTGCTTATGTAAGAAACCAACGCACCCATACTGTTCCCTCCACAGGACTGCAGAATGCGTCGTGCTCTACTTTTAGCATCCTCTGGGAATGAGCTGTCATTCAGCA
>NW_011354598.1:0-5906 GCF_000735185.1 Notothenia coriiceps
AGGCTATTTAGAATGTCATTTGTTGACTTTAATCCAGAGCTGTCTCTGTGCTATGATGTGTTCTAAAGCCAGACTGAAAATCTTCAATAAATCATGTTTTTTAAGTAATCACACAGCTGTTTTGTGACTGCTTTCTCAAGAATTTTTGAGAGGAACGGAAGATTAGAAATAGGTCTATAATTGGCTAAAACCTCTGGATCGAGGTTTTGCCTTTTTAAGAAGCGGTTTTATCACTGCTACTTTGAATGATTGTGATCATTGTGATTGTGGAGCCTGAAAATAAAGACATATTCATAATATTTAATAAAGAAGTGTAAATTAATGGAAAAACTTCCTTCAACAGCTTAGTTGGAATTGGGTCTAAGATACACGTTGGTGGTTTAGAAGAGAGAATCATTTAATTTAATTGTTCAAGGTTTATGGCTGAAAAGCATTCTAATTTGCTATCTAGTGTAATATTAGAACTTACGTTTCCGGGAGCTGTTGATAACAAGTGGTCAAAGGCAAGAGATCATTAATTTTGTTTCTAAGAGTAACAATTGTATTTTTAAAAAAGCACATAAAATCATTGCTACTGAGTGCTATGGGAATAGAAGGCTCAATCGAGCTGTGGCTCTCTGTCTGCCTGGCTACAGTGTGAAAAGAAATCTTGCATTATTCTTATTCTCATCTATTAATAAAGAGTAGTAAGCTGATCTCGCTTTACGCAGTGCTTTCTTATATTCATTGAGAGTAATATGCCTAATTAAACGAGATTCTTCAACTTTAGTGGAACGCCATATCCTTTCAACTTGTCTCGACTTTTGCTTTATTTTGCGGGTTTCGGCATTATGCCATGGAGCTAGTCTATGTTTTATTATCTTCTTTTTCAAAGGAGCAACAGAATCTAATTTTATTCGCAGCGCATCTGTATCTGTGGCGCACATCATACAGAGGGGAATCACAGCGGCTCTCTGTGACAGAGGCCATGTCCATGCTTTAGCTAAGTGTCGGAAAATTGTCGGACTTCAGGCCAATAATTTGGTTATAATCAAAATCATGTTATGTAAAACAAACCTCTCTAGTTAGTCTTCTGAGTTATGGGTACATTGCGGTTATCCACAATGTACCCATAACTCAGGTCAGCTCCTATAAATACCTGAGAATCCACAGTGATAGTGCACCAAGCTGTAAGGGTCTAAGTTGAAAGTGTCTGAACTAGACTTCAACAGCAGCTTTATTTTTTACGCAGACTTAGGGCCTACGGTGTAGAGCAAAAGTTTATGCTTTTATTCTTTCACCCAGAGCTGCAGCTATTACCTTCCCGTAGGAAATTCAAGGTTCCTAAAAGCAGGCTAAACCGTTACAAACACTCATTCCTACAAACATCCATTAAGCTTCTCAACAGACAGATATAATGTATTCTTTTAATGTTGGCCATGGGGTTTGTGCAATAGGGCGTCAGTGTCAGTATGTTGTCTATGCATACTTTAATGTGCTATCTGTGTGTACATGTAGTGGAAGTCATGTGTGAACATGCTGCAAATGTCCTTACAAGGACAATAAAGTGTATCGTATTGTATCTCTCACCAGTCAATTAAATTATTTTAAAATTGTGACATTATTGTGAATAACGGGATTATTTTTTTCTTTGCAAAAATGTTGTGTTTTCTTTCAGGGAAGAGGCTGGGTTACACATTTGACAACAAGAACTTCCACAATGTGTCCCTGGTTCAGGGGCAGGAGGTGGTGGCTGAGCAGGTATGAACACACACATACAGGCACACACACTAATACCCTAATACCCAGTATAGCAAAGACAAGCAGTTGTTTAAGTACCTTTGCAAACAAATCACAATCAATAAGCTTAAAAGGCCTTGTCCCCCCCGGCAACAAACCTCCAACTCACTTTATCATCATCATCATTATCTGTCTGTCTGTCTGTCTGTCCCCCCCGTGTAGATAAAATTGTGTCTGTCCTTATTACCTGAGTGTTTTTCTCCTAATTTCTAATTCCACTCTCCTGCTGCCTCTTTGAGGGGGGGCTGGGTCAGTCGGCAGGTTCCCCCCCGCTGACAGGCCATTATTCTGCAGAATAATGGCTGCTCAGATGGGCTTTGGAGACAGTGATGCAGAAACTTTAAAGCGGCGAGTTGGGGGAGGGGGACGTAGAGACAATCAATCAGCAGATTGGAGTTAAAGGTCCTAACGTGGCCCGCCTTGGGACTGCAGTGGACTGCATCTCTGTTGAGGGCACGTGAGATTGTGTAATCATTAGCTCCTGCACCTGGCAATATATGAATATTTGTTGAGTTATCCTTGAATAAAATCTGATCATGTAACATTTAGGGTGTACATTTTCATTGGTGTACACCTTTGTTAAGTTTGATTTAACATTTAAGAACTTGAATTACCAATGTGCTATAAGAGAGACTGGCAGGCAACACTAAAACAAATATGGAAACATTTTAACTCAGAAAGGGAAGTTGTCCAAAAATCCTGTGACATAATGTATGTTTTTTGTGATGGGAATGTCTCTTACAATGATCCTCATCATCTGAACATCTATCATCTGAGTGCACCCACAGTCACACCCCTCAAACTCTCCCCCTCTAATTGTGCTTTCTCATTTCATTCCCTCATATAATTGAAATGAGCAAAAGGCTTGAGGAAGGTTAATTTCAGCTGTATAGATCCGTTTTTTTTTGTGCAGCACATTTCTGTATTTGATTGTGTTTTCTACAGCAACCACGTTACCCTTCATAGAAAACAGACAGCCAACATCAGAATACATTTCCCATGGCTAGAATGAAATATGAATTGAACGTATAGCGGAGATTTAGCGGACAATGGAAAATAAAAGCCTTCACAGCCTACAACAGTCCAACAGTCTGCCTCTCACCGCAGGGTGCTGGGGCCCAGCTGTGCAGTGCTCCTCATGCTGCTGCTGGATGAATGTGTGTGGAAGAGAAATGCTGTGTGTGTGATCTGCATGTGTTTCTATCTGTTCTTTAGGAGCCAGCATGTGTGTGCATAAAATACAGTTTGACGTGCCATTGTGCTTTCTTTCCCTCAGGTTGTATGTGATAGTAATGCATCAAAGACCTTGCCAGTGGTGTCTTCTAATGGGTTTTAGATTCAACTTTTATATTACTATGTAAATATGAGACTCTTTTTGATGTAGCGTCAGCTCAGTCATCAGAGGGCTGGAAGGCCCCTATCATGAGGCGTTGAGGGAACACAAATGTTGCACCTGGAACTTAATTAAAAAGCCATAAAATAAAACAGCTGCTCCTCTGTCTTGTTTGTCTTTGTCAACGCGCTGGTTTCTCTCCCTCGCATTCTCGAACCCTCCCCTCTGTTATCCCCCTCACAGCCAGAGGATGAATGGTTTCATTACAGTTTGGAAGCAGTCTCTGAATTCTCTGTTGGCTCTCTTTATTGCCAAACGATTTACATGCCAAAAGGAATGGTTGATGCAAAAGCGCTTGAATTTAGACTTTTAATTTGCATACCATTCATTATTCTCTAGAGCAAACTCACTTATCCCCCCCTCAGCTTCAAGCTCCTCCCACACTTTTTCCTCACAGACATGAAACTTCTCTAGTGTCTGGGTTTTTTTATGACTCTCCCCAAAAATGAGGTTCCTCTCCCTTACTTTAGCCATCATAAGGAAGATTAAATATGAAGAGCAAAGGGAGTGAGAAAGTAAAGAGGCTTATGAATTAATGACTGGAGTTATTAGTGCTGTAATTAGATGTAGGGAATGGGCAGTGCTGCATGGTGAGATGTGGGCAGCTCAGCTCACCCCTTATCATTCACAGGATATCCTGTAAGTGTCAGGGCAGTTGAGTTGGAAAATTGAGCTCATCCAAACTTGCGTGATAGTACAAGACAGCTCCACTGCCCGAGACACACTGAGATATGAATGTGCAGAAAAGTGGAGGACGCTTATGGCGCATTTCCACTGCAGGGCCTCGCACGGCTTAGTACGGTATATAGTTAGGCCTTGGTAAGCCAGGCTCACTTTATGCTGCGTTTCCATTACAGTTTAGGAACTGGGGTAGTAACTATAGTAACGTAGTGTAGGTGGAGCCGTGATGTCATCTCAATGCGAAACACAAAACCAACATCAGCCGTTGGCTGTTAGCCCTCAGAGCTCACAGCTCCTCATATCTGTTCAGAAACTTAAGAAAGTTAAACATGTACAAACCACAGACTGTCTGTGTCATGGCGAATACAGTCGCTGGTTTATTTATGTCTGTATAGGCCGTTGTTGTGAGCGTGGACGGAAGGAGCATATATTGCGTTAGCTTAGCCGATCTCCATTCAGAAAACACGCATTTTAAAAGGTTTTTCACCTGCCGTCTGTCTGCAGACTTGTCAAAGCATTAATTCATGGTTTTTAATAACCGGTATCAGTATGTTGTTACTTCGGCATCATTTTGAAACGTGTATTACTAAAAGAGCAATCTTTCCACCTTTCTTAAGCTCTTTTCTGTTCTTTGGTTTTAGCGCCTGGCCAACACGCTCACACATCACTCAGAGATATATTGTTTGTTTTTGGTACATTTATTTCCATGTTATCGTTTCCATTTCTTCACTGTTCGTTCTCTTCTTTAAACACACAAATGAAGGTATCTTACCAGACGATGTGGAAACAGTTTTCGTCATTTACCATAAAGTCCTAATGAAAGCTTTTGCACTTAAGATAAGCAGGCTGTAGCATTCTTACAGTAAAAGCATGCAGAGACTTGCATTGAAGCACCAGCATATTCCCAACAGGCACTGCACGATTAAACAGGAATACGCATTAAAAATAAAATTGTTCATTTATTTCATGTGTGAATATTGTCCCACCTGTTCCACCAGAGCCACACGAGTTCGACACAGGTGAGTTTTATCCACCACCTCCACCCTCATCTGCTTCATAAAGGGAACCTGCAGACTCTCCTGCACCTGAGGAGGATTTCAAAGCAAGGACATTTTGAAAAGAGCTGCACAGAGGTGGGTTTCTCCATGGTCAATACTTTCATTAACTTTTTATTTTATTTAAAGCTCAAGCTTTAACTCAAGTTCAATGCATTGTTTAGCCCCTGCTGCTGTAAAAAAGAAGAAGAAAATGAATGCCAATTTGGGACGATTAAAATACATCTAATCAAATTTGACTTTATAATTTATGTTTTTTCGTTGCATGGCCTCTGATCTACTTCATATAGTAAACAAATCTCTTCACTCAGGTATTTTTCCACAGGCCCTGAAAACTGCAGTCATTAAACCGCTCTTAAAAAAGAATAATCTAGACGCTTCAGTAATGAACAATTACAGGCCCATATCAAACCTGCCATTTCTAGGTAAAATCATTGAAAAAGTTGTTTTTCAACAGTTGAGTAATTTCTTGCATTTAAATAACTGTTTTGATGTGTTCCAGTCAGGCTTTCGTCCAAACCACAGCACTGAGACTGCTCTTGTAAAGGTCTTCAATGACATCCACTTAAAAACAGACAGTGGCAGAACTTCAGTGTTAGTATTATTAGATCTCAGTGCTGCGTTTGACACTGTTGACCACAACATATTACTAGACCGACTGGAAAACCGGGTGGGAGTTTCGGCAACAGTTCTAAATTGGTTTGAATCCTACTTAAAGGACAGAAACAACTTTGTTTCTATAGGTAAATACACATCTGAGTTGACAAATATGACATGTGGGGTACCTCAAGGCTCCATCTTGGGGCCTCTTCTCTTTAACATCTACATGCTACCAGTGGCTCAGATAATGAAAAACAACAAAATAAGTTACCATAGCTATGCGGATGACACACAAATTTACGTAACAATTTCACCAGGAGACTGCTCCAATTCAAACACTGAGTAAGTGCATTGAACAAATCAATGACTGGATGTGTCAGAACTTTCTCCAATTAAAC
>NW_011354599.1:0-13298 GCF_000735185.1 Notothenia coriiceps
ATAATATCAGTTAAAATAAGTGCTTCAACATAGTTAACATTGCAGGAAAGCAATATATTAGACGTTAAGTACTTTGTCAGGCTTAATATTCAACCCAGAATCACAGCATTTCGTGTTATAGTCACGACTTGTAGGCCTATACTAAGTATCATACTATCTACACATCATTTCCATTGGTGGTGATGCGTTTCAGCCACCAGATGGTGCAGATGCTTAAAAGATTAGTTAGGTCTGTGAGTTCACAATGGAGTTTCCAGAATCCGATTATTCATAAAACCCTGCAGGCAAACAAAGCAGTATATTTGACCATTAATTGAATCAAAATGTCATCTTTGTGTCCAGAGACTTACATGATTATGCTGACAATACTTAATTATTCCTATACCTTCCTGTTGTCCTTGTTTAAAATTTGACCCATTCAAAATGTGTTTAATGGATAAAGTTTTATTTTAGTGCCAGAAAAATAACATGTTTGCTCATAGGCTATAGGCCTACTACGTTTTTTCACGAGAAAGGTATAATGATCACTTTCATTAAGTTTTGGATTTGATTAAAATGTACTGTATAGCTATATCTGTTATCTTCTGGAGTCAAGTTTGTAAATACTTCAACATTCTTTCCTTTTTTAACTCAGAAATGAGCTTTGATTGTTTTGTAAATGAGGTCTTTGACCATACATTTAAAAAAGGAGAGTACATCTTGTGGTTATACGTAGGAATAAAGTTCCCCTAAAAGGTGAAACATAGATTTTGGTGATTATTTATACTATAGCCTATATGCTTTATAAAGAGTCAAACCAGGAAGGTACAAGTTGATAGGAAGACAACACAAGGGTTAAAATACAGGTTGCACAGGTTTGTTTTGAGCTCTAAGAATTATTTTAAAGTCCCATAAGGTACAAAGCAGTCTAGCAGATTTTCCATGACATTTGTAGTGTTATGTTAGCTTAGTCTTGACTTTTTAATATTTTAAGCAAGTATTTTATAAACTTGACTTTTTTCATATTTCTGATAATATTTGTCATCTTGCAGAAACACGTCCAAACCTTGACTCACTATTCTTATGAATTGGATTTGCGTCATATTCCTCTTCCTCTTCCTTTTTCCAAGGTACAACATGATATTCTCCTGAACTATGGGCATATTTTAACATGAAATGGGTTGCATCATTCAGGGTGATCTACAAGGAAATTGACAGCAAGCCAGGGGATTAGGCAACATTGGGGAAGTTACTCAACAAAAGCAATGTTTAGATGAGTGCTGCTAACATCACCATGAGGTCAAGAGGTGAAGAACAAATATTCCTTTCTGCTATTACGTTCACATGAAACCCCTTACCTTGGTAAACACGTTTCCTTGTTAATGTGAAACATAATCCCTTGCTTTTTACAGGAGGTGTATGGAGGATTAAAAGGTGAAGTGGTGAAACTCAAATTAAAGGTTACCTTGATAGAGAGGTGTGTTGTGGAAGTGAGAACTCAATCTACTTAATCATACTGAGAATCCATTGAAAGCCCACTTCTAAATATCAAGTAGACGTTTCTCATATCAGCCTGTAAATCTGCAATTCTCAAAATTCATCTCACAATCCATCTATTATTTTCTGTATGTTGTATATAAAACCCCTTCATCGGAGATACCCAAATAAAATCGTATGCGCTTGACTTAATCAGGGTTTTAAATTACTATGAAAGGAGTTGTGCAATCTCGCAAAAGATGCCAACTCAGTAGCTTTCCATAGCCGCAAAAGCTCAGAATCTACTGCAGAAATCCAAATTTCCGGGTGAAACAATTCATGACAGAGAATTCAAAGTGTCTAAAGTCCTGAAGGAAACATTTTGGAATATTCAAAATAAGGCTTTCTTTTACAAAATTTACAATGCATTCGTAATAATGAGTGGAACAATAGCTGAATGTGAGTAAGCGCCTTGGAATCAGCATGAGAAATGATAATCCTAAAAGAGCAACAATGAGCAACAAAAGGCATTATGGGATTTAAGGACAGGATTGGAATATACAGTAGATAATGTGTTTTAAGCAATGTGTGACTGGAAGCTGGGAAAAAATAAATAATGAGATTAACTGTTTTACATAAAATAAACGGAAAATAATGCTTATTTAATCAAAACGTTGCATTAAGTTGTAAGAATTGAGCTGGGAGCCTAACGTTAGCCCTTCAGCTAATAATAATAACAATACATTTTATTTAGAGCCGCCTTTCAAAGCACCCAATGACCCCTTACAATTCAGAAAATATACTTAAAAAAGCTTCAAAAGGACAGTAACAGGGAACATGTAGGGAAACAGGGGACATGTAGCACTACAGTGAGTAGGCTGATCTGAACAGGGACGTGAATGTGGTGATTGTGTCAGACTGTCGGATGTGTGGGGGGAGAGAGTTCCGTAGTTTGGGAGCAGTGCAGCTAAAACCCTGAGCACCCATGGTGACTGGGCGTGGGGTGGGGATGGTTAGCAGGCCAGCAGAGGAAGAGCGGAGGGAGCGAGAGGGGGTGTACTCCTGAAGGAGGTCGGCCAGATAGGTGGGGGCCAGGTCGGGAAGGGCTTTGAATGTGAGCAGGACATTTTTGTAGTCAATCCGTATACTTTACAGAGAGCAAGTGCAGTTGGATGAGGAGAGTTCTGAATGATTTGGTGTTGATTGAGGAGTTTGCTGGGAAGGCCTGAGAGGATGGTATTGTCAATGCGGGATGTTACAAATGCATGAACCAGGACTTCAGTGATGGATTGAGATAGGGATGGGTGGAGTCTGGAGATGTTTCGTATATGAAAGAATGCAGTCCGGGTGATGTTTTTTATGTCGGGCGCAAATGAGAGGAAGCTGTCCAGAATAACACCAAGGTTCTTGACTTGGGTGGAATAGGGAACAGGGAAACCGTCTATGATTGGGTCTGGAGCAGAGGGGGGTCGAGCTTTGGAGGGGATGGATTTGGAGCCAACTAGCAGGCGTTTTGCTCCCAATGACCTTAAGGAAGTTACGGCTCATCCAGCTCCTGGTGTCCTGGGGGCAGGTGGTGAGAGAGGTGGGGGGCAGGGCAGTGTTGGGTTTGGTGGATATGTAGACCTGTGTGTCGTCAGTATAACAGTGACATTTGGCATCACGGTGACGGAGGATAGTGCCAAGGGGAAGGAGGTCAATTATGATGAGGAGTGGACCCCAAACTGACCCCTGGGGGACACCATGTGAAACAGTGGAGCAGCTAGACTTGTGGTTATTGAGTTGAATAAACAGTTTTCTGTCTGTAAGGTAGTTGAAAACCAGGAGAGTGCAGCACCAGTGATCCAAAAATCTGCCAGACGCTTATGTCAGCCCTCCAGCTAGCTTATGTTAGCCCTCCAGCTAGATCACTTTAGCCCTACAGCTGTCACATGGTGGATTAAGGCTACATATATTAACTTATAACAGCTGTGTTCTCATTACTTTACAATTTCGAAGAAACAGATTCAACTATGAACCCATTCATTATCTTCCCGTCCACCGAATGCTCTCTTTTTCTTCTGTGCCAGTCCCCACATCCAGACCCTCTTTGCCCTTTTACAACTCCTTTCCCTCCAGTGCAGTCACCTATCCTTCCCCCACTGTTCACCTGTTCCCACTTTTTCATGAGCCCTTTAGATATTTAGCTGGCTCCTTTTCATGAACTCCTCCTCCAGTCTTTGATATCTAGCAGGATTAAATGTATAACGCTTCCGCATCCAACAAGGATTACAATACACTAGCTACATTTCATTTAAAATTCTGCTTCATAAGTGCAGATTTGTACCAAAAGGAGATCACACATTATGACATAAGTATGAAGTCCAGAAAGGCCCCTCAGACTAGGCTGTCAGTAAAAACATTTGGTTTTCAACTATATTTCTAGAGCAGCCTAAAATTAGCTGTTTTGATATGTTTAAGTGTAAACTACGAAAATATCTGTTCAGTCTGGCTTTTATGTTTTATTTTATATGTATTACTATTTTTACACAGTCGAATATCGTTATGATTTTGCCCTCCTTTTCAGTTTTATCCAGATGTGAGTGTTGATCATGATCTAGGTCCTGTTTTATTCATATTTTTTCTTTAAACATCCTAAGTACATTCAGAGGCCTGTAAATCACTTTTTAATGCATTTGATTTGTTTGAAAGGTGTTTAATTATTGGCTGCAGCATATCCTTAAATGGTACAATTCTGTCTGGATTGAATACATTTGGTTCCTATTTCCTTTGCTTTGCACTTGCACAATTTTTGTGCATTTCCTAACATTTGGACTACCTATGCTGTAAAATGAATTATCTCTTCGATTTACACACGGCATCTATTGCACGTCTGTCCATCCTGGGAGAGTGATCCCTCCTCTGTTGCTCTCCCTGAGGTTTCTCCCATTTTCCCCTTTAAACTGTGGGTTTTCTCCGGAAGTTTTTCTTTGTACGATGTGAGGGTCTAAGGACAGAGGGTGTCGTTTTTTCTCAAACTGATATTTTGAACAATCTGTGCTGTTGCATTAGCTGTACAGTGTCTCTACTGTAGGCTATTTTTATTATATGTACAGCACTTTGGCTCGACCAAAAATCGTTTCTAAATATGCTTTATAAATAAAACTTGATTTGATTTAAATTGTATGGCTAATGTACACAAATCTAAACCATGTGCATGATACAATCCTCAAAATATTTGCACAAAGCACCAACATATTAAGCTGTTATATTGATATTTATTTTAATATGTTTTTGTAGACTGATGCTTACTTTTAGACATTTATTTGTACTACTTCTTACAGAAAGTGCAGCAAAACCATCAGAAACAGTTCACAGGGACCAGATTGTTGGCTTGTTGGTTTGTCAAATATTTGGTTACTGGTTCCATGAACATTTTATGATGCAATGTGAATCTCAGAAAACCTAAAGTGAAACCAATAACTATTTACAGCTGTGGAAGTATCCAAAGGAGAGAAAAAAGATAAACATAGATAATTTCAGTGTGAAGAGTGTCAGCGACAAAGAATGATAGACCTGATCATGATTTAGAAAAAAAATAGGCTTTATTTTGAAAAGCGTCAACAATCAAAGAGATCAATCGAACAAACAAACAAACAAACAAATAAACATGTGCTGCCTTATTAGTTCTTCAGAGTTAGCTCAGTGAGACACACACTTTTACAAACTTTCACATTTTAAACTTGTATAACTTCAATAATTCTTCTAAAACAGTAGTACTATAAAAACATATTTGAAAAAAGTCAAAAATATTTAGTTTTTTTGCCACATAGACCTGAATATATAAAATTCAATTTTTAAATAGAGGAAACACTCAGTTATTTGTGTGATCCACCCCTTTCCCTCCTCTTGATGATTGCTGAAGGGGTTGTTCTCAGTTTACACCCTCTTCACTCCAGTGCAGACGGTTCTCTGTGTACACAAATATTTAGATTAAAGTCAATAATGTGTTGAACACTTAACTGAAGTGATGAAAGGTACAAGACACACAGATTACGTTGGCGTCGGTACAACATGACTCAGCGGCTGCGGTTTGTAGCTCACTTCAACTTAATGAGGCTTGCAACAAGGTGTTTTTACAATAACCATTACAGATTATAAACTTGAAAAGATTATTTTAATTTCATTTTCAATTTCATGTCTTTGAAACTTAAGTCAAATGTTGTGTTAAAAATGTTGGCTGGTGTTCTGTAAAATGCTTTAAATTACCACATTTGAAACTCAAACTTTCTTACCATGAAAATGTAGTATTTTTAATAGTTAGAGTTATAAAATATTGGATGAATTGCGTAGAATCACAGTTTGTTATTGTATGATCAAGTGTAGACATGCAGGTTTGTCAGCTTTTTAAACAGACAAACAAAAGCAATGGAACAAGTAGCAGGTCAGATTTGCTGATAAGTAATTAAAATAGTAATGTCATTTTCAATGAGGAATGTGTAACGAACACTTTTCTAGTAACTTGCATTGGCACACATACATTTTTTTCTTGCATTGAGGTTACAAAAATACAATGTTTACACCATGTCCTTTCAAAATGTAGAGCTGAAACATATCTAGAGTCAAGGTACCTTATATTGTTGTTTCTTGCAGAATTTCCTCAGGACTTTCACATGCTTCACCACCCGTTGGACCCACGGTTCGTCAACAGGCACACACAGCTTCCTGCCTGCTCTGGTCACCAAACTGCAAAGAACACCAAATCATCCAGGTCAAGGTGAGATATGATCATGTTTCTGTACCTTGTGAGTCCCACACACACCACCTCAACTCACATCATGGCATTAATAGAGCAGCCATGTCCGCTGATCTGTTGACGGTAGTCTACCACTATTCTGTTATCAATTGCTTTGGGGTTGACACTCAAGCAGCAGTCCATGGGTATCTGCGCGAATGTCACTGAAACACAAATAGGATCAGGTCAGTTTAGTATAAAATGAGATTCCACTACTAATATATACATGAAATGTCCTCAAAGAGAGCATATTTCAACAGCTTAAAGGGGCGCTTTGCTTTCTGGGGTTTTCCCTTTCCTATAGTGTGTTATATAGCTTTTGGTGCATGTAAATGCACAAAGGCTAAAATCCCTGTGTTCCCTCCAGAGGGAGTTTCTCCCTCTCCCCCTTCATGAAGCGCCTCCATTGGACTTCTTTGTTTACATGGGTAACATAGGGAAATCTCAGTAGAACACTTGTGCTTCTATTGGCTAGTGCTTCAACACATTGAATACAAAAATGACGATGTTTAAGCAACTGCACATTTAACATTTAAAAAAGGTTCTCTAGCAGAATACACAATAAAACCTCAAGTTAAGAACATTTTAAAGCATAATAAAATAAAACAAAATGATTGTCCTGGGAGCTGGAGTTTACCTTTCATGGAAGAAATGAATGGTTACGATTTTGCTTTAATCATTACTCCGGCAATATGATATCTTCTCTGAGTAACAAGTGCAGGTACCTTGAACACACGATGCTGTGTCATTACTGACACAACTAAAGTTATTCTTTATTGGTCCTTGTCACCTGACTTGGGTTTCCGGTAGTTCACTTGAACTTTCATTTACTACAAAGAAGGAGCTGAGGAGAGGGGAAAAACAGCAGCACTCCCTCCCTACACCCTCACTGTGTTTGTTTTTGCTCTGGTAGCTTAAATTAAATGCATTGTTTCATTGTCCTGTCACCAAGTGTTGGAACATTTTCACTATTTAAGCGGTTAACTGACCTAACCTGAAATTATTCAAGGTATTAAACTTGATATAACCTTGAAATTATGTATGCTCTCTTATATATTAGCACATTTCTTATCATTTTAACCATGCAAAACGTACTGTAAAACCTTTCTTAGACCATTTTTTTATTCTTTATTTTTATTTTTTATCTGTAGATATAAGCAGAAGAACTTGCCATATTATTTTTTCCCTTCCCCTTTCTCTAAACCACTACCTCTTCTTCAAGTGGAATTGTTCAGATACATCCTGTTCTCTTCTGGCATTGACATGTCCCTATAGGGTCTCTGAGAGGATGCCTTACCTGTGCAGCAGCAGCAGGTGATGAAGAGGATGCAGAAGAAAAGCTTGGTGTCGCCCCCCGGAGCCATGTCTGGTAGCTTAGCTGATGGGGTTGTCTCTTTGTCTCTCTGGAAGCTGATTGGCTGAGCCTGCTGTTCTTTTCAGCACCTGCAGTGGCAAAGTTTGTGAGGCTTCTGTCCTTGATGGCTGCTCTTATATCAGTGTCCACTCAGTTTCACTTTTCATTTCCCTGCCCCTCCTCCTCCTGCTCGGGCTCTTCTGGCCGCTAAGGTCACCTATTATTCCAATTCCCAGCACTATTCAGATTTTCTCAGAAGATTACTTACAGTTTCAGTTCTTTATTGATACAGCATGATGTGACGTTAATTCTTCAAATTATGATCCGTTTTAGAGTAAAAATAAACTGCCAAAAATAATGACAGTAACGGCCAAAACACCAATCTCTTTAAAGAGGTCCACAAACCAATGAGTTACTGTATGTCACTGTTACTTTGTCCACTTGTTATACAAGGAGTTCCAATACCTTTACTGAAGAGCAGAGTATTTCATATGCATCCTGCCAAAAGTACCAGCGTTTCCTACTAGATCCAATTACATTTTGCAATAACAAAGCCAGCATGACTCTTTTTCAGACCACACACAGCAAATATATGAGCTAAAGGGTAAAACGTTCAAGATGCAATGTTATTACAACACAACATACTTTTTAAGGGCAACTGAAGTACAGTACATACCTAAAGTATGACAAAATGTGATCTGGAATGCCCCCACAATCTATAATTTTACTGCATACTAAACTAAAGTAATACTACTTTGACTCCGAAATCTGGGTTTCCTTTCAAATGTAAGCTGCAATCATAATTTAACTCACCATAGTTAGAATTGATCTTCTTAAACAACATCTTGTCCAACAACATACTGTATTTTCCTGCTATATTTTTTCTTCTTTTAGAATTTAATAGCAAATTATAATTTCTCCTGCACTGTTCTTATTTTAACAAGAGGCTGTCACTTTAATGTTTTTATCATAAGAGATAAAAGAAAGATACTGTGCCCTTAGCAGTAAACTTGACTGTAAAACAAGGTTTTTTCACATCAGTGGCGGACTCAGTCTGTCTGAGGAGACAAGGGTGAAGAAAATAAAAAAGGGCACCAGCTGTATGCAGTGGGCCACCAGTGCGACTAATGTTTGTTATGTAGAGTAACCTTTATGACACTGCGTTGTTTATTGTCCTTTTAAAATACACGTTTCATCTACCTTGAGGATACATCTTGAGGATACATCCAGTGCTTGAGATCGCACATGATGATATAACGGTAGGAGAATTAATGTTATTATGGTAAATCCATACCCTCTTTTGTGTTAAACAGAACAAGCACTTGCATTATTACGCAATTTTACATCCTTTTTTTCTGATATATGGTGAAAATATGTATTATATAATATGTATATATGTGAAATATGAGTAACACTTCTCGGAAAAACATTAATTGCAGTGAAACTGATTCTTTGGAAGTTGAGCCTTTATCCCTTCTTCTTGACATCAAATAACTATTTTTTAATTGCTTTGCTATCAGATTACATTATACGGCTGTTGTATTGCATCATCAGTCACACATTAACCGTCGGTTCCTTCACACACTGTAAGGGCCAATGAGGCACTTACAGAGAAGGTTTCCTTTTCTTGTAAATGCCAAGTGGGATGTGTGCCTTATCTGTCAGCTGTATTTACTCTCTTGGAATTTCCCAGCTGAAGTACTTACAGGAAGATATACAAAGTTGTTTGACCTGAGCTGTTGTCTGCAGAGTGAAAGTTTGGCAGGAATCCAGAAAGCAGTTATTGTGTTAAGAGTGAGCATGTCACCTAGGCTGATGGGAAAGGACATGTCTTACCTTCCCTGTGTCTTTGAATACTTTATTAAAATAATTATTTTATGATTCCAACGAGCCAAATGTAAAGTCGTGTGGACATCAAGGCTGAAGCAGATCAATCGTAATAGTTTTCTTTAACGTATGATCATTTAATATTGATCAAATAATTAAAACCTACAGAAAATGTTTTTTGGTCACTTGAGGCACTGCACTCAGTTAACAGGTGGTGACTAACAGTTGAGAAAAGTGAAGTCAAAGCAGAAGGGCCTTAAATCTGCGTTCAGGTTTTAAGCAACAGGGAGACTTAAGTCTGATTGAAAATAACGCCAGACTTCTCACTGGATTGTGTATTGGTAAACATAAGTCCATGGTCTAAATCGCTAGTTTCAAGTGTTCTTCATTACAGTATGTGATCCATTTTTATAAATTAGGATCCCATTTAGGTTAAAATGGAGAACAACGTCCGTGTGGGGCTACCTTGTGATTGACAGGTTGCTACCAAAGCATTATCCACGTTTTGTTCTTCAACTTTTCCAGATTCCCAGTAGTTTTCACTTAGTACAAGTGCTTTGTAGCATTTTTGTTGCCTGAAAGTGTATTTGCCAGTGTTGGTTGAGACTGTCCTCTTGTGTCATTGCTGGATGGCAAATGTTACATTGACTAGATCCATTTGTTATATAAAGTCTATATGAGTAAGCCTAATATAGCCATATCATAACCTCACTCAAGTTAACAAACAGTAGTTTAATGCCAAATCAGCAGTTATTAATTTGGAGTTTTGTTTCAGATCAATTGGTGAGGTCCAGTATTTTATCTACGGCTACCCTCCAAAAAAAACTCCTTGGAAAATGTTAATGTTCTTTAGCAGCTACATGTACTTAGTTCACAAGCTAGTTGTCAACTTGTTATGACTGTTCCAAGGAAGGAAGATAACTTGAGTCCTTTTTTGGTCTTGCTGCAGCCTAAAACCACACAGATGAGAACAAAGCGTGTCAAAACAACAAACCCAGCGCCCGTGAAACTGGAAACATAGCTCGAAGCTTAATGATACTAAATCGCTCGGTAGAACTTGAGTTAGCTACAGGGTCTGGTAAAGATTCTCTGTGGTGATTCTAGCCTTTTGGAACAGCTGTACTTGTTTAAAACATTTTAGCAATGCTTTCTTGCAACTCCATTTGCATGTGATATTGTTGCTATTGCATAAATGTTGATTTGAGAATGAATCAGTCATAATAATCCAATAATATTAAACATTATAACACTCATGTATGTTTTGCTTATAACGGACATCTGCAGCAAATCTGTTCCGGGTAACTAAATGCTCATGGAGTTTATGTCTTATTTTTGGCCTATCTGTGATCCAACAAAGCCCCATGTGCAATGTGGGGAACTCCACAGGATGCTCTTGTACAGTACATTAGGAGTCTTGTTCTTTGGCCTTGAGGACAATTTGTGGCTGTGAGCCCAGAGACGCTGACTCGTAGAAAGAAGCTCATAAGGTCAAATGAAGTTGGAAGGACCACCGCTCTGAAACGCTGAGGTCCCAGCTTTCAGTTTCAGCAGAGATCAAATGTTCTTGGGAAAATCATTTATGCCTGCACAACTGACTGCTTACCAAAATTAGAAGGGCCCTATTCTGCTTTTTAGTATTTCTATTCACTCTCGTGTGTTTTATAGGTTTTTGTGCATGTAAAATTGTAAATGGTCTGCATAGATTAAAATCCCAAAGTTCTTTCCAGAGGGCGATTCTCCCCCACATACCCTCCCACCCCACCTGCCTGAAACGCCTCAATTGCTCCTTTTCCTCCGTGACATAGTGGCATCACTATGTATCACTCACGCTTCTATTAGCTAGTGCCCCAACACATTGTAGGTGATCGGCAATCACAACAGAGCCGGCCAGCTAACCAATCAGAGCAGACTGGGCTCTGGTTTCAGACAGAGGAAAATGCAGTATGAGAAAAATAAAGACCTTTTTCAACATTAAAGTATGTAAACATGTCACAGTAGAGGCACAAAATACAAATATGAACCTGAAAATGAGCATACTAGGGGCCCTTTGAATTGCAATGCAAATTCTAGTCAGGAGAATTACTAAAAACTATGGCTTGTCTTCAGTCTAAGATCAAATTCATATTCCAATGCCCATTTCAACTTAGACTTGTTTTTGAATCTGCTTGCTTTTGTATTTTGTTCATTTTATTTTGTGTATTTCTTATTTTTTTATTTGCTATGGCTTTTTCTAAATTGATGTAAAATGAACTCTCCTGGCCACCGTAGGAAACATATGACATCCATTCATTTATACAGGTATAGCTCAACACCTTTTCTCTCTGTTGATAAGATCTCGTCCAGTTTTTGGTATATTTGAATGTCATTGAAGCTTACCAGTACCGAGACATTGAAGTATAAATACACGCCTTAGTTGAACCCAGGCCATCTGGGTAAAGAAATTGATCTCATCCCTCCTTAACGACCAGCATCATGACAAATATTTGAAGTTCTTAACACATTGCTTATGGAAATGTTCATTTATTTTAATAATTGTTATATTAACTCTAGTGGATGCAGTTAGATGATGTGTGCTAGAGAAAAGAAATCCACTAAAAGTTACAATATATCAAACTTTATTGAGAAACTTTTTTGAAACATAAATCTACTTTTTATACATGGTCATACTAAAATACACTTTAAATCCAACTTATTATAAAATATAAACACATCTTGACAAACATAATTTAGGGACATTATCCTCAGGCACCTTACAGTCTTATGGTTGAAAGAAAACGAACAATTGTACATTTCACTCAATAGATAATAAAAAAATAAAAATTCCTTCACAAATGTATTTTGACCGCATTCACCACAAATGAGAGGACAAATATCAAGAACTGTACATTTAGCTACTGATGATTCACTGGCATGATGAGGGGGTGATTCCTCAAAGATCTTAAAGATAAGATCTTCTCAAACGGTTCGATCTACTAAAGTACGAGACTGAAGCCAAATGGAAATGATTCTGCCGTCTTCTGCCCTCAGTTAAGAGTCGGCCCTTTTCGTTTGTCAGCAGCCTTTTCCCCCAGTCCACTCCTCTCTACACCTGCAGAAAGAAAGAATTTAAAATCAAACTCTTTGTAAAAAAAGGTGCAATATGCCTTCACAGAGGTGCAATCATTATGTTTAAAGTTCAGCGAGAGAATATAGAATGTACCTGATTAGTGATTTCTTTGATGTTTTTGATTCAGCTGTCTAATGTAACTCTTCACCCAGGCTTTATCGTTGGGATGGGAGACGCAGAGGGTTTTTCCAACTTTTGAAACAAACCTGAAAAAGACAGATAAGAGACACAGAGGTGAGAACACTAAACAGAATGCTGAAAAAAACACACAAAATAGGAGAAACCAGCTCCTGTAAAATCACAGGGCATCTCATCAAATTGCTTTATGTTGCCACTAAATGCATACAAATATTTTACATACACAGTAGCGCTGATGGAGCATCCTTGTCCAGCATCCTGAATGGTGTAGCTTTGGAGGATTTGGAGCGGCAAACGCTTCTCAGCAACCTTGATACAGCAGTCTTGGGCAATCTGGGCTGGAAGAACACAGAGAAACAAATTCATCAGGAGAGCACATGTGCATTAAATTAAGGAAAGTGTCCATAGACCTGGGGCTTTATCAATTGAACCTAAGTTACAGGAGAGTACAGCAGGTGAACAGACATGCTCCTTACAGTCACTGTCAAAGCATTCTGAAATACAAATCTATTTTACTGCTAATGCAAATAATGTGTCTTACCTGATGCAAATCCAACGCAGATGACACCCAGCAAAGAGGAGAAGTGCAATTTGAGAGGCCATGTCTCTGTTTCTTCGCAGGTCTGAACTCAGGCTGGTTCTTC
>NW_011354600.1:0-3523 GCF_000735185.1 Notothenia coriiceps
ATATACAGTATATTGAAGTAGCCTGTAGCTGTATCAACGTCTGCATGTAATACAACAACTGACTGCCAATCAAATGAAGAAAGTACAATTCAAAAACAACAATATGTATTGTCTATTAACATCGAACTATACAGATATACAGTAAATACTGTGGATATGTGTAATGTTCCTCTCGGGCTGAATTTAAAAATAAAATAGAGAAAATAAATAAAATAGCTTTTGAAAATGTGTGCATCTTAAAAGTGCTTAATTTTAGATTAATAAAATAAAGTGTAGCAGCAGCAGCTTGAGTTTCCCTTTTTCTTTGTTAACCGTTTCACATCATGACTTAACAGTTTCAGCCGATTATAGAACAATATCAGTCTTTACACATCATAACAATTGAACAGTTTTAAAGTTTCTCTTTCTTTCCCTCTTATATTGCAGTCCCTCACTCACTTTGTTTTATTCAGTGCAAGAATTGAGCTTGAGCTTGTCCTGCCAGGAGTTTAAATCTGGGCTGAAATGGTGTCAGGGCCATTCTCACACACACATGCAGGTGCTCATTGGTTAGCCTCGGTTAGCCTGCCCTGGAACGATATTCAGTTTTAATTTTGATCCTGGTGGACTGATCATATTGGGCTCTGAGACTGCTTATTTGTTGTGACCTCAGTTCTGACTTGAGAGGGAATGTTTGGTCAAACACTTTGTGTTTTGTGTCATGGTTGCGTTTTGGCACTTTTAATGAGCGCCACGGTCTGTGAATGAGACACACTGGTGTTGTGCTCATACTTGCCAACCCTCCCGATTTTCGCGGGAGACTCCCGATTTCATAGCCCTCTCCCGGTTTCCTCCCGGGGTCATATTTCCCCCGATTTCTGACAAAATCAGATTTACTCACGACTGTTTCCACTCTGACTTTAATACAGCAACACCATTGTTTGGTTTCCATGGTAGCGCGTCTCTTCAATAGCGTGCGCAACTGAAAGTCAGAGGCTGAGGAAGATAGTCACAGAAAACAGAACAAGAATCGACAACTCGACCCTCTGTTCACTCCTTTCCTCCAGCCCACACATATGCACAGGTGGTACAGGCCGCAAGGCAGTGCACTTAGAACTACAATAAGCATGTTAATGTTAATCTAACAGCTCCGGCGATCCACTATCCGGCGATCCGCCTGTTGCCGACCCCTGTTCTAGAGTCTGACTTATATTCCGCCAATAAAATGTATTTTAAATATTTGGCGAAACTGTCAAAAGCTATAGTTCACACTAGGAATACATTTAAATAAACGGTTATGGCTGAACACATTACTCTGCAGTGCCCCTAGTGGTCAAATGGTCCACAAGGTCCATTTAAGACGTGAGTTAATCAATGTGTGTAGGTGAAGATGTAAGAAGCATTTTCATTGAAGACTTTCATTAATTGACTTTTTGATGAATCATGACACTTTGATTTGAATGACCCATCTATTTAGCTTGTATCACTTCTTGTAGCCTAAAGGGGACGAATGAATTGAAACAGAATCTATGACAGATCCGCTCTGCATATAAACCCTTTAAAAAGATAAACTGACTGTTGAGTTGAGACTGCTGTTTTGAATTAAACTCCAGATCTCAAATCAAAATGTCAGCCAGTTTTCTCATTTGTGGAGCCGTGTCGCTTTCACTACCTGTCACCATTCAATGTATCCGCTCATTCATCTCTGCTCAACGACAGCTTCTGGAACAAGTCTTATTTCAATGTTCCACTTTGACAGGTATAACTTTATTTGTTTTCTTAACACTCAATATTTCCCAATCCGTCCATCTCAGTTTGGAATAAATCATTCAGTGTGACAGGTCATTTGAAAATAATTATGTATTTCAGTGAGTCCAAAAATGATTTGGAGAGAAATTATTTGTTTTAAATCAAACTTATACTAATAATAATACATTTGATTTATTAAGGTGCCTTTCAAGGCTCTCAAGGTTGCTGCATTATGACATGCTGAGTTTCTTTCTTTTCTCCTTGCACTGGAGTAGGTGTCTAATAAGCCTGGGTTTTGTGACATGGGAGTTACACAACCCAACGATTGGTTTGGTATTGATTATGCAGGTTGAAGCTCTACTAGGCAACATTGTTTCTTAAAACTAATGTCATTAGAGTAAATGCCAATGTTGAGCAGCAGTAGAGAGTTATTGAAACACCCTGGTGTCAGATGGGGATTCTAGGCAAACAGGAAGTAGCTAATCTGATAAGAGTGAAAGATAATTTGTTTTTCAGCAGAGATGGGGAGCACCGTCTAAAAACAAAGGTCAGCTCATCGGGTTCATCAATCTCCACGTCTTTTGTCCTCTCTTGCTTTTTTGGTATGAAATAAGACCTTCTGTTTAACAAAACATGAACTTGCTGTGTGTAAGCATACAAACTGGAAGCTATGTCACTGTTGAAGGTTTGAATAGGATTTGTAGGGCCTTGAATAAAGTAGCAATTATGGTTTGATTATCTAGAACGTCTTCTTCAAATGAGTAGCTTTTTCCTTTCAGTCAAAACCCTAAGGCAGGGATCACCAACTGCATGTGTCCAAGGGCCAAAATGTATCCAATAGACACTATCGCGGGCCAGCGATTTTTATATAGTCCACAATGCTAGTGGAGCACGCTCAGGTACTGCGGACCGCATAAAGCTTAGCAGACTCTTCAGGCTAACGAAGGATCACTTCTAGGCAGGGTTGGGAGGGTTACTTTGTAAATGTAATCAGTTACTGAATACTGAATACATGCTCTGAAAGTAATCAGAATACAGTTAGTTACGTATTCAGATTACTTTTGGAATACTTTATTTTTCCATAAGAGATGGGTGTCTGGTGCACAGGAGACACTTATTTTACTGTTTTAATGGGTTATCAAGAACTCAAATACAACATCTTGTTGTCATTCTGGCAGCTCTCTCATCTGCACCCCGCATAAAAAACATCACCCGGACTGCATTCTTTGTACCGTCTTAAAACCTTTCCTTGGAATATGTTATGAATTGTAAGGTGTCCTTGGGTGCTTTGAAAGGCGCCCCTAAATAGAATGAATTATCATTATTATTTATTATCTGAAACGATGTAATAACTTTTAAAACTGTTTCCAGTCACTTGCCCCATGCATTCAGCAGCAGCAGGCCATTCACTTTGATTTTATCCCGTTATGAAATGTCATCATTTCGAAAATAAAGAAATGCTACATAAACGTTATCTTGCACATTTTATCTAACCATCTCCGTTTCTAACTTTCAATATATTTTAAAAGAGATCTCTCTCTCATCTGCGTGCGGGGGCGGGGCCTCACAGACACGCTGCATCTCTCTCTCGCTCACAGACATGCTGCAGCGCTGTGCAGTGTGCACACAGTTCTGCCGGTAATGAATATTACATTTTGTGAGGAAACTTTTCCACCAATAATTCCAATAAGTATTCCAAAATGTATTCACTTCAGGTTTACGAAAGTAACTGTTATCAGGTTACTCGTTTTTCAAGTGTAACGCCAGCTGAAAAGTTAGCATACTTGATTTTTGT
>NW_011354601.1:0-5493 GCF_000735185.1 Notothenia coriiceps
ATCATCATCATAGCAACTTTCTGTTTCTACAGCATGTACTGCTTTGGTATATTTAAATACTTTACTGTAATGACCTCTCTTTCCACATGCATGACATGTCACCTCTCTGGCTGGGCACAGTGCATTTGCATGACCAGGGGACTTTCCACATCTGTAGCATGACTGGCGATCAGATGATGGCTGTGGTTTTGTTGATGGGTGCATTGGTTGATGCGGGGACTTTGGGGTGAATGGGTTTTGTCTTCTGCCTTTTGTTACTGCATCAATGCCCATTCTACTCCCTCCTCTGAGGTCTGTTTGCTGCCTTTTAAATCACTTCAGACTGTCTGGCCATATTGACTGCTTTTTCGAGCGTCAAATCCTTGTCTAACTGCATCCTCTCAGCTAGACTGGTGTCTCTCAACCCCACTACGAGCCGGTCTCTTATTAACTCGTCGCGGAGTGCTCCGTATTTGCAGTTTTCTGCTAGGGCATACAATGCAGTAATGAAAGTGTCTACAGCCTCGTTTGGTTGCTGCACTCTCTGATTGAATCTTGCCCTCTCATATATCACGTTCTTTCTAGGCACAAAGTGGCTTTTACCGAAGTGTACTGCTGTCTCTGTGCGTCGGATAAGTCATGACCCCGTAGGATGTCGTCTGCTTCAACCCCCATGCAGTAGATCAGCGTGTTCACCTGGTTAGCTTCTGTGCTAAGATGGAGGTTGCTGGCCAGTCTGAATCTCTCGAACCTGCGTATCCATCGTTCCCAGTCCTGAGGCTTTACAAAGTCGAATGCTTCAGGTGGTTGGATGGTGAGCGTAGCGCTCGGAGGAGCGTTAGCATTAGCCTGTAGCTGGGGAGGTTGTGGAGGCTGTGCAGCCGGTGCGGCTGCAGCTCCGTCGTCGTCTAACATCTCGCCGCTTGCAGACGTTAACTTTCCACAACTCTCTTTCCAACTTCAACCTAGCTCTTTACCGCTGCCCATGTTCTGACACCATGTCGTGGTAAGCGTAAAGTAATACACATGGTTTAGAGCATGGTAGTTACTTTATTCAGGCTTGTACTCTCCATTTCATTTCCTAGTAGCATGACCAGTCGTGTCCACATCCGGTCTCATACATCCTGTTAGCTCTATCACAATAAAAGCATAACAGCTAACACCACAAACCCTATGAGAAGAAGAATATAGCAATGCAGATCGCATTGGTAATGAGATATCTATAAAAAAAAATAAAGTATACTGTGGATCATCTGTATTAATAGTAACTCAAAATGTCCGCAAGTAACCGTTAGCAATATAGGTGAACTGACTCTTTTACACTTTCCTTCCTCCTTCCTCTTCTATCTATTTTAAGAACTGTACTGACAGACGACTGAAATTGCAGCTGGAAGGCATCCAACATTTTGGGAAAGTTAATGTATATTCAAGTTGGAACTGAATAGAAATGTCTTGCTAATTTTCAGTGTCAGCTTGGCATTAGTTTGCTGGCATTTAGAGTAATTATATGAGGTTGTGTTGGTTTTAAATTAACTACTATAAATGCTGCATAAATGCGGTTAACCACCTCTTAACATAATCATTTAACAAATTAACAAACGCACAATAAATAATAAATTGCACGGTTCCTTTTTAGGAAGAGAGCAGGAAATGTTTGGTGTGTGTGTGTGTCGGCTGTCAGTGGCGGAGTCAGTCACTCATGTGATCCGCTCCGTCACAGAGGACAACAAAAGGATAACTAATAATGTATCTCTTTTAACTTTCTTAAACGAACTATAGGGACCATTTATTGCATTAATGTTTATATATGTCGTGAAAGGATGTTGGTCTTTATAACTTTGAATATATATATAAAGTATATTTAAAAAAAATCTGATCAAATTGTGTAACCACTTCCTCTTAAACACCAGCACATTTAATTTAGGAATGAATCCTAGAATGTAGAGGTGTGATGTCTGTTGATACTGACTTACAAATCAGAATTAGAGTTGTTTTTGCATTCAGCTCGACCAGAAGTATTTTTATTTCGAAGACGTACCTGTTCCTGCCTTTTTGCATTTCCACAATAAGGGTCCTGAGATACTCAATCAATGTCAATCAATGTTTATAGCCCAATATCACAAATGTTACATTTGTCTCAGTGGACTTCACAGTTTGTACAGAATATCAGTATGACAATATGACACCCTCTGTCCTTAGACCATCACATCGTACAAGGAAAAACTTCTGGAGAAACTCCACAGTTTAAAGGGGAACATGGGAGAAACCTCTGGGAGAGCAACAGAGGAGGGATCCCTCTCCCAGGACGGACAGACCTGCAATAGATGCCGTGTGTAAATCAAAGAGATTATACATTTACAACATAGGTAGACCAAATGTTTGGAAATGCATGTGTCTATAATAAGAAGATGAATCCACGAGGATGTCAACAATCCTGTGGGAGCCATCAGGGAAGTAGTATGGTGAGAGTCTGGCAGGACCACAGAGACATGTTCAGCCACGACTCGAAGTCCAGGACTCAGGATCCAGGACTCAGGATCCAGGCGTAGATCTAGACACCAAAAAGAAATTTGGGGGAAGCTGGGTTATTCGGAACATGAGAGTACACAGGTACAGACAGACAGAAGGAAGAAGTAAGGTGTCCCTGATACTGTATGAAGCTTCTCTGTTTTGTGATCTAAAGCAGCTTCATAATTGGTAAGCTTCCATCCCAGGGTACGTGGTGACTTTATTTATTAGCCAATTTGGCATCTCTTTTTCTCCTACTAAGTGCACCATTTGTCTGTCATTATGGTGCAGGGAGGTGGACCAAAAAGCAGAACAGCAGCAGGCAGGTTGTTATTACAAAATGAAAGCTTAAGTCCACATAAAGATGGGGATTACAACACATCTGAGGAAGCAGGCTAAAGTAGAAAAGAAGCAAAATACAACTAGCACATGTCTGGAGGAGCAGCAGCCTCACAGCAACAGGTGGTCAGCAAGTTCTTATGAATGGTGCCAGCGACTCTGACTGAAGGGCTCAGAGGGGCTCTGTCTCTGTACACAACATGTGGTAATGATCCGTGTGGCCGTCTGGCATCAAGACGACTTTTCTTTGTTACCGGATCTGCTGCCTGGGAAATCACTGAGCTATATAGAGCCATCATGACTGAGCGGATTTCTACATCCCAAGCTTTGCCAAATTGTTGGTCTTCATGAAGTTCAGCCAGAAAGCTTTTTTGTTTGTTTCTGTATGCCAGGGGAAAAGGCTAGCAGATTCCTCTGTACTCTCACAAGCTCCACCACAAATACTATCCCTTGGGCCATCAGGATGAAACCGGCATCGATGGCAGTCCTGGTGTCTAAGTGTTCTGCCCTAGTTGTCAGAACCATGAACAATGTCCCCTTTTTTCTCACTGCGTCTCCCCACCTAGACCTGAAATGGTCCAAAGCAGTCCATCCCTGTGAATTGGAAGGCAGGTCCAAACCAGATCAGATGCTAGTGACTTATCCGACCGGCCCACATCGTCCGACTGGCCCACTTCAGTACGGGCCCATCGGGATTCGTCCCAAACGCCCCGATGGCCAGTCCGCCACTGTTTGTGACAGTTCTTTGAAACGCAAACATTGCACAGCATAGGCTACATGGAAGTTCCAAGCCAGAGTCCCTGGCCATTTCGCAATCTCGAGGACACTGGCTTCCAAGCCAATATTTCAAGGATGCTACGTCATCAAGTGGCGCAGCAGGACCGTTCCAATGTCCAGCATACTTGGAATTCCACAGAGGCCGCGTCCTTGGTTTGGGGAAAATGTCGAGGCTGCACATGGGTAGACTTTGCGTCCTTAAAATCCCCACAATGCTTTGCGCACGGACCAATTTCAAAAACCCTTGCGGAGAATGGCTGAACCGACGCAGCACACATTTAAATGTAAGTATAGTGGCGTAGAACATGTGTTGGTAAATATGTTACTTTGTTACATTTGTTATCACCAAAAATGTGTTCCGTGAAAGTAAAGCAAGTTTATAATTAGATAGACATCGTGAGGTATTTATTTTCGGTACAGTTTATGTTGAAACCGTTGGAGAGAGTGGCACACTTGTTAGCCTGTTCCATTCTTCTTCGTTTTCCGAAGCCGTGGCTTGGAAGCATACTTGCTTAGTTTCTGAAGGAAGTGACTTGGAAGTATGCGACTACCAAGCCAGTATCCTTGAGATTGAGAAACGGCCCCTGCCACAAGTAGATATCTGGAGGTCGTTTGGTCTATAGGGGTGGTCTTCAGGTATGAGGTGGGCCTGCTGGACTATCACAGTGATGTGTCCACTTACAGGTGAAGGTTCCTCCTGAAACCACCATGATTCTTCTTCCTAGGCGACTGTATCAGGACCAGTGGAGTTTTTATATGTACAAAAGTTGTGGGACACGAAAAACGTAGATGTTTATATATAAGCTTCTGGTGCTTTTTTAAACACGTAAATAAATAGCTGGCTATCCATGGTTCCGATAGAGGGGGAGGGGGTGTCGCTCTATGCAAGTCAATGGGACTCCCTGATAGTTCAAAATCGACGCTAAAGGGCCTCCCACTGCGTTGATATTGACGCCAAGGGATCCTGACATAATAGGACGAGTTGATAGTGAGAATGTGTTGGACAGTGACGAGAATACTCATTTCCGGCAGCGAGAGCTGCGTCCCTAGCAACCACGTTACTATGAAAACGCCGACACGGGAAATACTGTTTTCACGCCGAGAGATGACGATAACTTCACATGGACACTGGCCAATCTAAAACCTCTTAAGTAACATATGTAGTACCAGGGGCGGCGGGTACTGTAGGCTAGGGAAGGCTAGCCTTCCCAAATATTTTTGTCACTGCATCCTGGTAAAATAAAAATATAATGTAGCCTATAATGTTACGTCTTTGACATTAGCGTTGCTATGCAGCCACCTGTGCCCTGTACTACGAAGCCAGTTCAACAGACCCTGGATATGTTTGAGTTATCTTAACTAACCCTAACAAACGAGATCTCGCTAAGCGGTCCTACGACGCTGGTTATCAACTCGGTAAATCAAGCCAGGGTTTCTCTCTCCAGCTGAGAGCGCGTTCACGTGAAAGGTGCGGGGTTAGCTACATTTGAACAATCACAAACAGGGACAATTGCACGAGCCGTATCTGGGACAATTGCACTGACAGCGCAGCGTCATACTTCATTAATGAAAAGTAAACTAATATTAGACAAATATGAACTTTAAACATCCATGATTTAAACATATAATCCAGGATACAAGCCACATAGTTGCACCTGCAAGGTGAATACAGAACAACTGGTTAAAAAATAAATAAACTACTGAGTGTTTGAAAGCGTACAACAGTTTTATGATATCACTGCCCCATCTAAGACACGAGTGGATCTGACTTTAATTACATTTGAGTTGAGTGTTTCGTCAACCTAATGTGTTACTTAAAGTGGACCTATCATGCTATATTTGAATAATATAGTGTAGGACCATACCTATATAAGGCATATTGGGGATAGG
>NW_011354602.1:0-2714 GCF_000735185.1 Notothenia coriiceps
TGGAGCCTCACACACACTGTCGCCAACTTCTCCCTCCGTGGCTTTGGGAACAAAAGACCGGCCATCACAAATCCTGCCCCTTTTGTTGCCGTGTTACCGGAAGCGGCATTTATATTTTTTAATAACAGCTCGCTTCTCATTAAGAAAAGAAGACTACGCTATTCAAAATAAAACGAATACCCCCTTGGTATTGAACAATAATAACCTAAACGAAAATACATACGAATAATTATTTATCTGTCCGTTTTTCTCAGATATTATTATTTTTCTTTCAATATTGACTTTCGTCTCAACATCTTTTGTACTGAAGTATTCAAAAGTAAAAATTACATTTTTAATATAAATGATTTGCTCTGGCCAATTGTTTTCATTGCATTTACAGACCCTTGTAACTCTCTAATACAAAACAGCAGCATCCAACCGTCTCTAATACTTGGATATTACATGTCACTGCATGCATGCACGAAGCACCATATCGCGGAGATCATCGCGATATCTCTCTTTTTTTACCTTAAACAAAACAAACACTTGGACCTTTCACAAACAGGCCTTTTCACAAGTGTAGTAGTGTTCTGTCTCCAGAGTACGTACCATTGTATAACACCTCACAGTTAAACCATTTAAGGATGCATTGCCCATGATTAACAATGTGCAAATAACAACTAGTGCAATGCCCATACAGCTGCCAGCCTGATGTGCTTAACACTCATCCATAGGCTAACTCACCAGTGAGCAGAAAGCAGTGGGTTCTATATGAACAATAACAAATACAAATAACCTTTCACAAACAGCTCTATCATAACTGCTTACAGTAAGGAAGACATTTAAACTATTATTGGCAGTCACAGGCTGCTGTAAACTAAACACCACTCCCTCTGACAGAACACCTCACTGAGTGATTTAACTCATATGTCTAACTTTCAGGTTTCTCTTTTCAGCCGCAGACCCCATGTCGCCTCTTTATGTGCGCCGCTAAGTTCCTCGTACTACTTGTGTACTTCAAAGCGGCACGGCATCGTTTACAATTTGCGAGCAATTCTTGAAGTTGACCGTCTTTCTTGAAAAATCCGAAGTGTTGCCAAACGTTTGATTTGTAGGTATTTTTCGGTGCGCTGTGTTTCTCTTTCTCCTCGACTTCCATGTGTGTTGATAACTGAGACTCTCGGCCTCTGTAGTGTTGAAGCAAATATCAAAGATCGTCTCTGCTGAGCGTTGACAAGATGAGGGGATTTTATATGAATGAATCGGTTTTTTACCGATGCAAATATGCTACAATCGATGCATCGCGAGTTCAACCCAAACTGTAGCCGATGTGCACTCTTTCAACTGGTGCACTCGCATCTTGAACGTTTATGCCGGTGCACCGATGCGAATCGGTGAATCTTGACATCCCTAGTAGCCTGTTATTGTCTCAGTATACCACACTGTGAATGAATTAAAATAAAATATAAAAGTTAAAATGACCGCTCAGAGGAGAGGGTTTCTCATTTCTCTAAACACCTGCTGCTTCCACTCCTCTCTCCTTGGTCCCCCTCCTCATCTCCTGTGGGTGGGACTAAGATGCGAGTCGAGGACTCTGAGAAATGAGAAAGGGCTCATGTGTTCGATCAAATTTAAGTGGGAGGAGGTGCATTTATTATCGTTGAGTTCTGAGAACACAGACTGTGAACCGCGAGCTTCTGAAGCTGCCGGTGATTTGTCGGCGGGAGTTGGCGCTCCCCAGCGAACATGCCAACACCTTTCTGGCAGAAAATACGCTATGTGGACACAGGCCTTTAGTTTCAGCTATGCATTCCAACACATTTTAGAACCAGAACACATCACTTTGCTGCCTTCATATAAATGCTATAGCTATGTCTCCCAGGTGTGTGCTCCTTACAGCTTAAAGGTATGAACACTTTTTGAAATATGAAAGATGGAGCCGTTTAAACTTTTAAAAAGCTCTCATCCCAGTACAAGCTACATTACTTGGCATAAAAGCCATGATAAAAATCACAAAAATAAACTCCAGTTTATCAGAATAGCCCTTTCCCTGGTCAAAACATGTATAGCCATGCACTGAAAAGATGTACAACCACCTACATAAATGATAATGTATAACCTGCAGAGAAAGCATGGAGAGTTCATAAAGGATGTGTGGGTGGTAGTGGGTGGGGGACGCGTGGGCTGATCCAGCATCAGTGTTACAAAACTTGTTGTGAAAGTAAGATATTGTTGTGAAAATAAGTTCTGAACAGCTTTGTTCAAATATGACAGGGCATTAATGGAAAGAGTTATAAAGGAGACGCTGCAGTGATTAAAAGAAACAGTATATATATGCCTCATCTATATTCAAGTCAGTATTTCATTATGCAGAACGAAAAAGACTGTTAAATTAAATAAAAACCTTTAAAATTAAATCTCTTTTTTTAATTTAATTTGAAGGTTTAGGATGATTGTAAGGGATTTTATAAGAAAGTACAAACAAACATCAAAGATCAAACCGGTTACCTGTGCTGAAAAATTGTTGTAAAAAATGATTTCTCACTGATACGATATGATAATACATCTGACATCGGTCACAGTTGTCGAAGCAACTTAAAATCAGCTGCGGTCTTAGAGTAAAAGATGAGTTAGGCAAATATGCAAAGGAACACAATATCGATATAAAGCATTTTGAGATCTTCTTTTCATGCTTGCAAGCAGACACCTCCACCAAAGAGTGTGTGCTGTTC
>NW_011354603.1:0-4207 GCF_000735185.1 Notothenia coriiceps
TCACAAAACAAGTCCAAGAGCCAGAGGTTCTGACTTCACGGTAGAGTTGCCTAGTCAATTCTGAAGAGCTCTCCCCCAGACCCATGTATTTAGTTAGTTCAGAGAGAATAATCAACTTTGTGCATAACAAGATAGAATGATAACACCTCTATCAGCTGACGCCAACAGGCAGGAACAGGGAGACAAAACACTGAGAGCACAGCAGCCAAGGCTACAGGTGCGTGTGCTCCGTCAGGACAGTTTGAACTGATAAACTGGGTCAAAGTTATGGGCCTTGGAAAATATTTCCCCAACAAATACAATATTGATATTTACTAACAAGAGCTTGAAAGCATCAAATTAAATGGACTGTATTTATATTGCGCTTTATCCAGTCTTTATGACCCCCCCCCTTAATAAGCTTTACATACTATAAGTCATCATTCACACAGAGCAACCTGCCATTTGCTCAGGTAAGCTAACATACACACACATTCACACACACCATGCCAATCAGGAGCAACTCAGGGCTAAGTTTCTTGCCCAAAGATACAACAACATGTGGACTGAGTCGCACCATCATTTATGGAACATCGATCACCAGTTGCTAACATCTAACGTTAACTTTCCCACCATCAAATACGGAATTTTTGTTCACAATGTAGCAGTATCAGGGAAAAAACAAGTGGGTCTAAGGGACACTCCTCAAACCAAAGTAGTACAAATTGCGCTTTTGACATATGATCGGACTAGATCACAGCTCTTCAAAAGGTGGTTTGTGACAGCCAGTTGGTCCTTAGCCAATCAAAATATAGTTTTTCCCAAGATTAAAATATGTCTAACACTCTAACATATTATCCATCAAACTATACCCTAAAAATAAAACAACGTTAATGATAATCTATCTGTTATGCATCCTCATCTAATCATGTGAGCTAGCTAAGATTTCCATTAAGGAAAACAATTAAGGATTAGAAGCCAAGACAAACTACCCAAATGACCCACCTCACTACCTGGTAAATAACACCAGGTTAGGTCCTAAGTGAGGTTAGCTGTGTTCTTGTTTCTAAAGGTATAAAGTTACAACAATATGCAGGCAGAGCTTATTTTATGCAAATAGTGAAATATAGCAGATGAGAGCTGGTGACATCAATTGTCCTGAGTCCCGACCATAGACTGGTCCCGACAGTCCCATAAACTGTGACGTGTATAGTTACAGTACATGTGTACCTGGCACAGTTTACTGCACTGGCATGACTCAACCGAAAAGGGAAGAAAGACAACAAGACTTTACACCAGGGGTCGGCAACCCACGGCCCTCGAGCCGCATGCGGCCCTTTAAGCCCACTGCTCTGGCTCCCTTGAGCTTAGACAAAAAATAAGAAGGAAATAAAATAAAAGTATTTGTAGGACTATTTATATTTTCTTACATGGTTGAAAATGTTTCGTATCTTGTATTTGAGGTGATACTGTGACGCATAAATAAAAAACAAAACGGTTTTAATTAGGTCAACTAAAATATGCGTCACATCCTGCTGCTGTCCCGCGCCAGCGTCTTTTCTTGCAGGTGAATAACCTGACCCCCGGCTCGATGAGCGAACTATGGATAAATCAAGGAAAAGAAAAGGATCCGAGGAACACAGCTCTGTCCATGCAGAATTAAATCCTCTGTGTTCCTCGGATCCTTTTCTTTTCCTTGATTTATCCATAGTTCGCTCATCGAGCCGGGGGTCAGGTTATTCACCTGCAAGAAAAGACGCTGGCGCGGNTAAACGTTAACAGTCTCCAAAAGAACAAAAAGAACACGGTCAAAAGACTTTTCCGTTTCCCCCTCTCATCACCATCAGCTGTGTCCTATCAACCTACCATATATAGGCATATAGCCATGCACGTGATACTGACGCACATATAACAAATAATAAGTGAGCCTTAAATTAATACATTTTAAACCATAGTGTGACTCACAAAAATAGCCGATAATTTACAGTGTAATCTAATTTATATTATTATTATTAAGCCTAACATTCAGGCAATAATAACAAAAGGAAAATGGCTCTAACAGGGTGTGTGTGTGTGTGTGTGTGTGTGTGTGTGTGTGTGTGTGTGTGTGTGTGTGTGTGTGTGTGTGTGTGTGTGTGTGTGTGTGTGTGTTTGTCGCAGAGTGACTCTCAGTCGGATGGAACACCACCCTGTAGATTGCCCACCTCCAGCAGTAGTATCAGTCATACTTTCCCTCTGCCTTTCAGACCCCAAAGCCCCAACTGCTTTTTAATTGGATGTTGGAACATGCAGCAGGGGTTTATGGGATGTCCCTGCGGACTGTCCAGACAGAGAGGGTCACCGAGGCTCCACTGAGAGTTTTGGTGGCAGGAAGCCTGAGAGGAGAGGGACCAGCAGGTAGCCCCCCCTCTGGGGCAAGCTCATGTTCCACTTCCTTTTCAAGCACTTTTACAGTTCTGCACAACTTGATTTAAAGCCAGAAGATAACCTTAATATATTTCAGCCTTTCTGCAAACATTCTGGAGAGATTGTATCAGCAGTCAAAATGAAATGAAGGTGGAACATAATTATATTTATAAAGAAAGATTGATCTGTGTGTTGTTCTTGTTCAGCAAGTATGATTTATAATGCCTCCCTGTATCTTTGCTAATTTGTTGTTTTGCATGCTACACATGTGGCCACTTTTTATGTAATCATATCTGGGAGCTCTGCTATCAGATCACTGGTTACGTGCAGACCATCCTACATGTCATGAATCAGCTGCCAGGTTTGATAACAATTCATATTCGTGTCTAATAGTGTTCCCATTCTCCAGCCACAGAGCACAGTGGTAAGCATGATACACATCGTTTTTCATTCATTACAATTGAGAAACATACTACCCCACTTAAGTTATATCTCGCTAAATGTAAGCTAAATTGATATTTCTCATGCAATGTAATCTGATTATTTGTCAGTAAAGATTTAAAACAATTTCTAAAATCATTCAGACCTTCTTAGATTGATATCAGTTTATTCAGGGCACACAATGTCTTTTAATTCACCTATTGTTGTTATAATCAATAGCTAGTAAGAGACACATGTGAATTACACTGCATCACGAATCAACCATATCTCTAATCCATCGGTGAGAGATTGATCCAAGGAACATTCTAAAGCATTCTACAGGAGGCAGCACTCTCAGGTTAGGATTGGCTCAACATAAGTGGGTTTTAAATTGGTGTTGTGAAGAAAATCTGATCTAGATCGCACCGGAATTAACCATGGAGAAATAGCGTGGGGAGGGGGGTCAGGGTTAGGAGTACTCACCACATGTCCAGGCAGGTGGAGTACTCTGTGGACCCCAGCAGGACATCAGGGGGCCGGTACCACAGGGTCACCACCTCGTTGGAGTAGGTGTGGCTGGGGACCGACTTGGCTCTGGCCAGACCTTGGGGGGGGGGGCAAAACAACACACAGTCTCAGGAAGATCATCATTGGACGACCTTCAGCAGGCCTCTAAACACTCACTGTAGCAAGCACTGATACTGTATGTGGGGTTTAATGTAGCCTGTGAGGATGAACAAACAGCAAGGATATGCAACGTAGAAAATAATAACTCAGCACAGTTTAGATAACAAATAAATTGGTAGTTTAAATACACGTGATTGCAACAATACCACAGAAGAATATAATTCTCATACAAAGTGGTTACACGTCTTGAAAACCAATTTTACCCATCCAACCACAGGTGAAAAGATTGATAGAATAGAGAGGATCAACAACTGTTAAGCGTGTGGCATAGTGGGTTGTGCGTTGGTGTTCGAATCAGGGGTTCACAGGTTCAAACCCCACTGCAGTCAGCATGTCGTTGTTTTCCCTGAGACACTTCACCCCAAATTGCTCCTGTGGGGATTGTCCACAGTATTGAGTATGTAAGTTGCTTTGGATAAAAGTGTCTAATAAGAAACAAAGAACTCTTATAAGGAGAATACAATAAAATACACAGGCCCTACTTTAAAATAAATCAACACAGCACTTGGGGAGTCCTCTGCACATTTGAAGAAAATTAATATAATTAAAATGGGCCCACTTTGAAATAAATAAAACATATAGCTGCACCCTAAAAAGAGTTTACTGATTGAATTATGACTGAAGATGGTCAGCTGTCTTTCTCTCCCGTGTTGTTCCTCGATACGTAAAGGCTGCAGCACCTTTGACAACTTCTCTCTAGATATGACCGAATGGC
>NW_011354604.1:0-10385 GCF_000735185.1 Notothenia coriiceps
GAACAGCTGCTCCCTCATCAAAAAAGCCCAGCAGAGGGTGTTCTTCGTCAGGCAGCTGAAGAAATTCAACCTGCGAAAGACAATGATGGTGAACTTCTATACCTCCATCATCGAGTCCATCCTCACCTCCTCCATCACCATCTGGTATACTGCAGCCACAGCCAAGGATAAGGGCAGGCTGCAGCGTGTCATCCGCTCTGCAGAGAAGGTGATCGGCTGCAATCAGCCATCCCTCCACGATCTGCACGCCTCCAGAACCCTGAGGCGGGCAGGGAAGATAATGGCCGACCCCTCCCACCCTGGACACAAACTGTTCACCCCCCTCCCCTCTGGCAGGAGGCTGCGCTCCATCAGGACCAAAGCCTCTCGCCACCTGAACAGTTTCTTCCCCTCCGCTACCGGCCTCTTAAACAAGGCCCGGCCCCCCCACTGACACTTACCTCAGCCACAACGTAGTCTCTATATGCATTACATTAATGCACACAATGTTCATGCTGCTTACTCCACATATTTCTTGTTTCATATTTCATATTTTATATCCTATAATTCCTTCATAGCATTCTATTTCCATGTAAATTACTGCTTTATTTTATTACCATATTTTATTACGGTGTCTTTAAAGATTTTTTGTTTTGCATTAGATTTCTTGTTTTATATTTTATGTATGCACCAAGTCAAATTCCTCGTATATGTGAACCTACCTGGCAATAAACCTGTTTCTGATTCTGATTCTGATCAGTCTGCTAGACCAATCTGACTAAGGCCCCATCCACACGGAAACGAAAATGAAAAAACGAACCGATGTCGATATCAAAAAAGTCTTCCGTCCACACGGAATCGGCTCAAGAAACGTGTCCGTCCACACGAGACCGCTTGACCCGCTGGAAACGCTGTAGTACATATGCCGGGCCTGTAAGTGGCGCTGTACTTCTGCCACAAAATACTCCAAAAGCAGCGAATAAGACCCCGAGCATGGTTGGCATGGTTGCCTGGCAAAGCAGGCAATTTTATTTATATAGCACTTTTCAGCACGTGGCGATTCAAAGTGCTTTACAGATAAAAAGCAAAAGACATTTAAGAACAAATACAGCATAAATACATTATTAAAAAGGCATTTAAAAACAGGCAAGGTTGCCCTTCTGTTTATTCTCCGCGGTGGATTTAGCAATATGTAGTTCATGTAGTTCTCCATTTCCACTTGTTCCGTGTCGGCCTCGTGTGGATGAACCTTCTATACAATAGAGAACTGTAGCGAATATAACCCGTTTCGTCTTCGTGTGGACGGGGTCTAAGAGAGTTCACCAAACCATGACACTAAAGAATAAGACAATATGGACTCAAGACCATCATTGTTTTGTCAATGTTGAAATAAGACATCTTCCTCATAAACAAACACCAGTGCCCTTTTTGCACAAACAATTTTTATGTCTTTAATAGTAAAAATGATAAAGGACCAATCACGTAAAAAGATCATGCATCCACAAGCTGTAAGATTAAACCCAAAGGAAAGATACTAGAGCAGAGGGAAAATAAGTCAAAGTATTTCCTTTTTTGTTTTGTTTTGTAATTCAGCTAACAGGCTTTCTGATTGTTGTTGTCCAAGACATTGTGTCTGATTATAAAAACATACATGTTAATTATAGAAATCAGTATAGTTGCAGGCTTGTGTTGAACGAGAAAGGTTGTGCAATTTACTGATTTGCTGGATGTGGCAGTTAAACCAGGAGCATCAGCGATGGAAAGTGTTGTGGTAGTAATTAAGAAGACCTTAGCATATTTAGATAAATTAAGCAGCTGGATAGGCTCTATATTTACAGCGTCGCATCCTGACTAATTCGCCTAGCTTCCTTATGTGTCGTCTCAGAAATATTTCCTGTGTTTACATTTAGTTCCTGCTTCCCTGCTCGTTCATTCTGACTGACATTTCTAAATTCATAGAAACCAACTAACCACAAATTGTACAGCCAGGAAATGATGTGCGGTCGCAATCATTAGTGAATACCGAACTTTGACAGCTAATCATGAAAACAGTATGCAAGTGGTACTGATCATTATCTGTGGGAGTGTCAGTGGATATGCATGTCTGGGGTTTTATTTCTCAAATGCATGTTAGTGCGAAATGCTAATCGTTCTTGACTGTGAAAGGCCACTGTAATTTTAACGAAGAATACAACAACAAAATTATCATTTTTGCATAAATAGTTTCCTAATGCAAAAATATTTATCTTAAAAACATGAAGAATGCTGCAAATATTAAGCATCATGCCTATTTAAGCTTGATGATGAAAACCGGATATTTAAATAACTAAAAAAATGTTTTTGTTTTATGTATGCAGTCAATCGTTTTGTGAGAGAAGCAACCAATGTTTTAAGGTTTTGTAATGAAATACTGGACTTATAAGGCGCATATACTACACGATAAGACAATACATCCTAAAAATATTGTTCTCAGGGATACTAGTAGTAGTAATTTACTGTAACTATTTGTAGAATACGGAACACTGTCTGAGGGGGCGTTTCCATCACTAATTCTATTAGGCAATTTCGTTTAGTAAATGCTGCCCATTTGTTGTCAAGTTGGTGAAGATGTTAATTCATTGCAATTTTTAAAACTGCAGCGCATTTCTCGTAATGTAAATGTTTTGGGCCTTTGTAATGTATTTGCACCTGTCGGCCACCGTACTGACAGACAGCAGCTTGGAGATACCGTAAATAATGCAGTACAAGAGATTCCGGTTAACTTATTTTCATTACATTTTAAATGAACTATTAACTATTACAGCAGGTAGCATACAGTTCATGTTAGGCTAACAGCACTCATCATGTGGTTGGCTATCAAAATAATTAAATGCAGCAAACCTTTTCTGTCCAGCATTAAACTGGACATACAAATGTAAGGGTAGCTGGTCCAAAAAGTGGATTATGTAGCAGATTAAGAGACTATGGTGTGGGCGGAAACAAACAAAACTTATTTGGGATATTTAAGTTTGATATAATGAATGCTTTGATTGCTTATGCGCTCCGCATGTATGTTACAATATGTTAAAATACAGAAGTTGTTTATGGCTTTCACTTATATTTTATTCTTATGTGCTCACTCAAAAATGCACCCAATCATGCAAGGGAACATATTCATTCTCTGAATCACATGAAGACCTCCACTCAAACAGCATAAGTGTGTCCTTGCAACAGTGTTGCATCATGGGAATGGATGTGTTCAAAAAAGGTTGACGGGGAGGATCCAGGCAAACACCCAGAGAAAGGCACTGAGGCTATAAAATCTGAGAGGATTTTTACATCTGTCTGGCCTCATTGCTATGCATAGAGCCCGGAGCCACATTTCTCTGCGTCCACCACTGGCTACGCCATCGCCCTGACAGATTATTGCCCCAAACAGTGGTGCCTTCGCCAGTGAGAAAGAGGCCTGCCAGCAACAGCTGTCCTTTGGCATTGGAAATGCTAAGTTCCACTTTGACGAAGACTGAACGGGAATGAGTGTCAACAATGCTTCGGCCTGGAGTGGTTGCTAACATCTTGTAACTTTCTGTGCTCCAAACCACTTCTGTTGGATACTTTTATATCAACAGAGCAGCTGAGTTGTAATATATGGTAATTTTCCATTTTTGGCCCCTCTGCTGCCTGTTGTAGAGGATAAAGAAAAAACTAAAAACACAGTGTCAACAGTGCTCTTGAACTCAAGCTGTGCGTTAGCCGGCTGCTATGCAAATGAGGTCGGAGGAGAAGAAAGCAAACCAATCTGTTAATTGATACATGCCATCGGTGAAGGGCCTCGAGGATTACCTGGAAGAGCTGGAGTGTCATCCTCTGATGGCTGAGACACACAGCACAAGTTTAAAGTGCATCTATTAGGGATGTTAGCGCTCATCCTCTAAAGGCTAATGGCAGCCATTTCATTGGCTGTTGAGAGGCGCCCAAGCTGTCAAGGGCCAGGCATTCGGAGAGACCTCGGTGACCTGCGGTGACCTCGGCATACAAGTGTGCGGGTAAGTTCAACAGCCTCTCCAGGTAAAAAGCCGTCCATGGCAAGAAGACACTAATTAAGGTAACACGGGCGGCTAAGTCCCACAAGTGTAGCACACAGTTGGAGTGTATACTGAACCTTGTCATGTAGGTCACTTTGGAGCTTTTAGCAAAGCTATGCATATTAATGGACCTCCGCCACAGCAGTCACTGCCTGGGCGCTCATGGGGGGGTTTGTGTTCTAACTGTGGGGCTCTTTTCTGAAACATATGCATTGCAAATTGAGATTAAGGCTGGTAACAGTTAGCGAAGGTCCCTTAGGCATTATTTAGCCACAACTAAATAAAAGTACATGATGCCGAAAGAGTTATGAGCTACCCATAGATTATAACAGCAAAGAAGAGTAGAGTTGACCATATGTTTGTGAAAATGCATCTGCCATATGATGAATATGATTTCATGGTGTGTTACCTCCTTACTGTGTGTCTTTCATGCAGCTATTTACTGGAACATCA
Source organism: Notothenia coriiceps (assembly GCF_000735185.1). Lineage (NCBI taxonomy): Eukaryota > Metazoa > Chordata > Actinopteri > Perciformes > Nototheniidae > Notothenia > Notothenia coriiceps. Next base: position 4,497 of record NW_011354604.1, read on the forward strand.
GGTGGCTTGTTGACTGCATGTTAAAGATATAGGCCACCAGAGATATATATGATTCCATATGGTTTAATGTTCTCAAAGGCTTATAGCGCTTCTGCTGTTTGGTTTTTGAGATTGTGTGCTAACGCAGAATGCTGTGCCGTAAGTGAGTCATTGAGAAATAAAGAGCTTTAACTGGGATGCAGACACTATCACCCAACATCAGTGATTGACCTCATAGGTGTGAGATTCAAAATTGATTCCCAACTTTGTACGGAGGGTTTCTAATTTTAGGATGTACTTAAGTCCACTATGCACTCAGAAAGGAAGTGTGGCAGATAATGGTAGGTAAGTAGAGAAAGTGTGTATAAGATGACAGAGCTTTATTATTTGAAAAACCTTCATCGACTGATGGCAGCAATACAAACACACAAAGAGAAACCTAAAAAAAATAACACAAAAACTTTTGTTTTGTGATGTAAAAAATAAATAAAAATAATGCTTGACACAACTTTGACTAGGTGTGTAGGATTACTGTCAATAAGTAGCAAAACACATTTTTTTTAAATGATTGTTTTTATCAAAAAATAAATAAATAGTAACTTAGCTGAGTTGTAAAAGCTTTTGTGCTTGTCTGTAAAAAGCACTGAAGTCGTCCCTTCTGCTTTTTCTTCGTGAGACGAGTCTGGATCAGATGAAGCATTCAATGCATTGAATGCATTTCTGCGGTTTAACCTTAATAGTCGTAGATGACTCATGAGCTGCTTATGTTTCGTTTCATGGTAACTTTGAATAAGAATGAAACACAAGAAACCGTTTTCAGCCAATAATTTGAAAGACTGCAAATCTTTACAGGATATATACCTGCAGAATAAAGGATGATCTAAAAAAGTAAGGACCAATGAGCTCTTAAGGCTCGACCGGCAGACTACACAAATATAAAACTGGACAGACCGAAAACCGGACGGATGGCCACCAAAGGGTCTTGCTGTGTGCCTGCCTGTACTCTGATATCCCTCAGTTCAGTGGCATGCATGTGGCACTGATCTTCAGCTGAGCCTCACAAATTGTCTGCTGCCATGTCAGTCAAGCTTTGTTTACAGATATCCAACATCCTTTCCTTCTCGCTTGGCTGTCTCGCTGCGAAGTCGGTCGGGGATGTGTGATGTACATCATCGGTAATCAGATAAGTTGGGTACCATCCTCCTGCTTTCTCTCCAAAACAACATGTCCACTGAACTGAAAGCCAGAGTGCAACTGTCACATTAGCAGCCAAAGAGTGCTCACTCTGCTACATGCCTGGTAAACAAACCCCGAAAGATGTTTTGCATGACAGACAGAGTGATGGCTCTTTCAGGCGAGGCCAAAGCGTCGCCTAAAAAGAGCCTTCGTGCTCTCCCCTCTGTTGTCAGTTGAAACTCTTTAACCAATTAAAATGGCAGAGCAGGGCACATATTAGAATATGCATGACAGAATGTTGCATTTATGGTGAAAAAAAGCCTTGAAACTGCTAATTATGCGGTCAACAGTCTATCACCGAGCCGTTTTACCTTCCATTTAATTTGCACATGAAATCTCTAACCTGCATTTTGATCTTTCGTGGAATTGTGCAAGCTTTCAAGTGCTTTAATGAGGCAATTCCTATTCCCTGAAAGAGAATCTGTGATAAAAAACCTCCCCGATTCCAACTAACTGTTTGTCACTATTCATAATGAGCCTGGGACTTGTTAAATGTTATTCTCCTTTACATCATAATGGAGTAGTCAGTTTCCCCCTCCCAACAGCCATGTTCTGCTGTCGGGACGATGCCAGGCGGTTAAAGTTATCACTTGATGAGTTTTGCTTTGAGCACTCTGGCAAAGTTGGACAATTATTTTTGAATCCCTGGGCTCTCAGAGGAGGCAAACGGACAATTATTGAATTTGATTTATTGAACAAATAAAAATAAAGCAGTGTTTGTGATGTTATTGGATACGTCTTTAGGACAAATATGATTCATTTTATGTGAGTGAGAGAATCATGCAGCCATTAAAAAAGTTTGAACAGTACTATATATTAAAATATTTCATTTATTCTTTCAAATTCAGAAAGGACAGATAGTAAAAGTGTTTTTAGTTAACATTGACCCTATCACAATCACAAAAGAGTGGTGCAGTGATCACATATTTTTGTAGGCTCCCTGGAAAAATAGCAATGGGATTTTTCCATCAGATGTTCGAATATTGCAGGAAATTACATTACATTACATGACATGTTACTTGTTAGACGCTTTTATCGAAAGCGACTTACATACTCAATACTGTGGACAATCCCCACAGGAGCAATTTGGGGTGAAGTGTCTTGCCCAGGGACACAACGACATGCTGACTGCAGTGGGGTTTGAAACCTGATCACAACACCAACGCACAACCCACTGCACCACACGCCTCCGAAATAAGATAGAAGCACACATACGTTTATTATACCTACACTTTTTGTTGAGCATGTCTCCACATATTAACTTAAATGGTTTCTGTATCCTGGGGGATATGTGTAACATGGGTGTAAGATTGTGTAATGTGTGTGCTATGGTTGTAATAAAGGTGCAATATGGTCGTAACATGGGCCTTATAAAAGTATATAATACAGTAAACATAAATATACAGAGTGCAAGTTAGAAAATAAAGGTAACATTTTGGAAGAAATCCTGGAATGTAATGTAATGTTAGCCTTGGTACATTAGAATGTATTAATTAAACATTTGTTTCATTTACTCAATGTTTTCTCAAAAATATATTTACTGTTTATGCTTATATACACTATATATTTATATATTGATGTGCCATTTAAGTGTAAACAATACTTTAATGATTTTTTAATCAGTCTGCCTTTGGCTAAGCTAAATGCAGACTCATGTTTGGTGTGATACTGTTTAGTAGCCTTATTAGTAAACACCTTTTGCATGACACATAAAAACTAAGGACATGCTTTTTTTTTCAACTTGGAAATGAGTTAGCATCCAGTTCTAGGACTCATTCCTGAATTACTTAATTTATTTACATGTCAACCCCATAACCACAGGGCACCCACAGCCCAGCTGTCATCCCGAAAGCCTTCTTCTCTGTTTCTGAGGTACGGAGAAAATATTCCAGTCAGACTCTGCGCAGCTTGCCAAAAACACTGCTCATCCAAAGTCATTTGCAGCAAACTCCATTATCATCATCACTTGTGGTGATGAATTCCCTATGATGGTGGCAGGCCCGCAGCAGCCTCCACTCATAATGACATTCTGCTCTTGTTGGCAGTCACTCCCCGTCAGATGGTTCATTCCCAACAGCCAGCGTGTCAGACAGAGCACACACACAATACTGGGCCGGGCCTCGCCGCCAGTAACAGGGGGGCAACAGGAACTGGAGCTTAAAAAGGCAGACTTTAATTGTGGGAAGGCCGGAGTGTTCAGTCTAGTCAGCATGTTACTTTTAATGTCATCATCTGTGACATTGCAATACAAGAAGGTTCTGTTGAGCTGTTCCCTCATGCTTTTCTAGCCGTTTACTGTAACCGTTTCCTAAAATGGTGATGGGCACGTGATTCCTGAATAAACCTCAGGAACACAACAGGGTAGTTTGTACAACTGAATTAGGTTGAACAGAGAAAACAATGGTACCTTAACTCACAACTTGTAACTTTATATCCATCAATCCATCTAAATAATGGATGAATTGATGTCAATCTCCAATCTTCATCTTTTTCAATGAGCCTAAGGATAATATAAATACAACTCATGTCTGCAAGACTGTAAAACCCTGGTTACCGTCAGTGATAAACTATTTGCTCATGGTAACAAAAGCATGGCGAAATGTTTGGACGATATGTGGATATTGCAACAAAAATTTGGTTAAAGATGTATTTCACCCACAAAATGACAATTCGCATTGAACGTATCACAACAGAGCCGGCCAGCTAACCAATCACAGCAGACTGGGCTCTGGTTTCAGACAGAGGGTAAAAAGAGATGCTGCAGCACAGGCAGTTTGAGAAAAATAAAGAGCTTTTTGAACAGTAAAGCATGGAGACATGTTGCAGTCAAAGCACACGATACAAATATGAACCTGAGAATGAACATATTAGGGCCCGTTTAAGGTACAGTAATAGCAGACAGTTAAAATACTAAGGTAAGCGATCAGGAAAATATTTTTTTCAACAATTAACATACATTGTTGATTATATGCAAACTACAGTCTCTATCATACACTGTAATTAATATTAAACATGAATTCTATGTACACAGAACAGGAAACATACACAAACTAAAACTCGCAATCTTTAAGACTGGTAAGGAGTAGGACTGTGGAAGATAAAGGGTTAAACTCACCGGTTCATGCTTCATAGATCTGTATTTGACAAACCGATAGAAGCATAAAGAGAGACATCGTAGATCTGAAGTTCTTTTGGTTAAGTGAAAGGGAGGGACAATGATGAGCTTCCCTGATTTCACTGCTGGACCAAATTAAGGTTGATGCCCCATGAAAGGAATTTAAGAGGAGCTGCAAGGCCAATAATATTTAAAGCAACATGCGACTAAGTCATCACCTCTGGAAATAAAACAGCTCTGTGGTCACACGGTGAGTCTGATAGCTGCAGCAGTAGAACGACCCAACAACCATCTATTACAAATTATGTTTCTTATGATAAAGACCTCTACAAAAATGGTATTGTAAACTCCACGGTATGTTAGCACATGATGCTGTAGTTTCAAACAAGAGTTTAAACTTGAAACGATTCTGTTTTTCACTGAATTATTAAACGAAGGCATTTTGAGACGATTGAGATTCTTCCCAATTCCAAAGGGAAGAATTAGGTTCTTAAGCCTCACTTCTATAGGCAAAAGTAGTCTTGGAACTTTAACCTTGAATAAGTTTTAGGTTCAGAATAGGGATGGGAACGATTAATCGAATAATCGAATATTCGAAATTATTCAGGTATTCGAATATGAGAATATGAGTTATGAATTATTTTTTTTTGGGAGGGGTGCCTAAGTTGATTACATATTATCAGATGGAATAATTCAATGCCATAGCTAAGTGTGTTAGGTCTAAAGCTGTGTTTTGCTCCGCTCACAGTCCCTCACAGCGGGCAGAGCTACAGGTGCTGATCTCTCTCTCGCGTCCGGTTATACTTCACTCGCGTTTATGTCCAAATCCATCAGATCTAGCTAGTTCTAGCTAATGATATGGCTGCTGCCCCTCCCTACACGCAGATCACGCAGACTCAAACCTCATCTTATGCCCAAATTCCAGCTTCTCTACAGTTGGCCTGATTGTGAATCGCCTCCGTACCCGCCTCTCCCCTGAGCATGTAGACATGCTCATATTCTTAAACAAGAATGAGTATTGAATAGCTGCATTCTGTGCATAGGCCCTGTTATAGGTTGTTGATCTCTGTTGTAATAGGGTTACGTTACCCTAACCCAGTGGTTCTCAAAGTGGGGGGCGGGCCCCCCCTGGGGGGCGCAGAGGCATGACAGGGGGGGCGCGAGAGACCGCGGGAGGAAAAAAAGGTGGAACTAATGTTTTGATGTAAGTTCCCGGCGGAACAATTAACAAACGTTGTTCAAGCAGTGTGTACATGTGGTTGTTGATTTTCTTCAATAAAACGCTGTTCAGGTGCACAGGATGGAGAAATATCTGACAGGGACGAAAAGAAAAACATGCAATGCTTCTGAAACAAACGAGACAAAGAGCCCAGCTGACGGTAATAAACCAAAAACCAAGTTAAGAAAATATGATGACGCCTATCTTGCTCTAGGGTTTACGGTGAATGTGGCGGGAGATGAGGAGCGACCAGTTTGTGTTTTATGTCTGAGAACTCTGGCAGCTGACAGTATGAAACCCAACAAATTAAAAAGACACTTGGAGACATCACACCCCAGCC
>NW_011354605.1:0-7269 GCF_000735185.1 Notothenia coriiceps
GTTGGTTGGTTCGTACTGTTACGGTGGGTGAAGCAAGCAGGACCAAATGCAGATTACACTGATATTAGCCTTTAATTTCAAGGATAAAATAATAAACTTGGACAAAACAGAACACTCACCGGTGAACTCAGTCACAACAAAAGACAAACCAACACTGAACACAGGAAGAGACAAGACTAAATACAGGGAGGGGGTAATCACAAGACGAGAAACAGCCGGGGCAGGGGAGGAGAAACATAAGGGGCCACAGGTGAACACAATCAGACAACTAGACACACCAGGGACACTAACGACAGGAGGAAAAACACAGAGAAAAGGACCAGACAATACACCAAGAGGAAAACATGACAGGGAGAACAGCAAAACACCCAAAACAAGACATACAAAACGTGACATAACACAATAATCGTAACAGATGGTCTGCCTGGGAAAGTCCTCCATCACCATCTGGACAATGTGCGAACCTTCGTTTACGCTGCAAAATGCATTTTTTTTATAACGTCATCTTCAAGCATCAGTGACTGTAGCTACTCACTTCTGAGAGGCTGAGAACAGACGGCGTAGTGCACTGGGTACACTCTGACAGGGAGGAGTTTGCGTATCTGCATCTGACCTCATCTCCATCAGGATCAAAGTCCAGCAGGTGGAAATCTGATACGCAAACTCCTCCCTGTCAGAGTGTACCCAGTGCACTACGCCGTCTNGAGTCGTGAGTGTGTGTGTGTGTGTGTGTGTGTGTGTGTGTGTGTGTGTGTGTGTTTGTGTGTGAACAGGATCTCTTCCGATGAACCATTTGATAGAAGAGATTGAAGCCTGTAACGATGGTAACTGCTGATAACAAAGATGGTGACAGCTGTACCCTCAACTGAAACGTCTTTAGTTGCCAAAGTGACACTAATGCACAGGTTTATGTTCCAGAGTACAACCCGTAATAACCGTAAATGGTCTAAATGTATATTGCGCTCTTCTTGTCGCAGAGATCGCTCAAAGTGCTTTTAAAACACACATAAATACAGTGTTTGAAGCCATACGAGCTGCTGCAAAGGACAGATCGGCAGGGTAAACATTTGTGATGATGATAATGAATGACACATAATAGTATGTGCATGAGTAAAATGGTAATACATGACACAAACATGGCACTAAAGGGAATATAACCTGAGACGTGCTGAGTATTTTCGGCACAGCTCCTGAGCAGAAACATGTGACTCTGAGTTGTTTGTGATGACTGCATATATACCTTTTTATATTGTCAACAACCCAAATGGAGCCCTGTCTGCATCTCTTGTAAACAACGTGTCAAACATTTCCTCCGAGACCATCAGCTTTGTTTTTGTTCTCCACCCCACCAACCATATGTCTGTTAATTAACCCACACGCCATGAACCCAATACAACCTACCTATGGCTGACAACACGCATGTTAACTTACAACACTGAATTCATATTCTCCTGTTCTCACAAGTCCCACAGTGGGAGTAACACAAGCTGTTTCCATAGCAACTCTGATGAAATGGCATTTTCAGATGGGGACGTTGATCAGTGCGGATTAAGTATGAACAACGTTGTTATGTCGCTCTACATGAGGAGGAATACTACACGGAAGCAGTAATATACCTTTCAAGACAAGGTTATAAAAAGGTTTTAATAAAAGGCTAAAATAGTAAGCTATAGAAAAAATAAATGAATTATAATTTAGACAAACTAAAACCACTATTGTCCCTTATTAAATGACATATAAAAAATACCATACATCATATACTGAATGAGTTACAAAATATAAAATAAACTGAACAAATGTAGAAAGATAGAAATATATTCAACTAGTTAGAAATGACTCTAAGCAAAGTTGGAAAAACTCACAACTCCAGTGAACATGCGGCCCAAAACTTCACACGTTTGATGATGATGCAGCCGTCGAGCCTATTATGGGGTGTCCTCATATGCCGTTGCCGTGGTGACAGATCTCTCGTCATGAAACACGATGTTGCTGCAACTCCCATGTACATTTTCCAACCAGCCCGAAACTTTCCACATTTGCCAATGGCTGAGTCCTCGAGAAACTTTAAGTGACGCGTCGACGTGCGGACTAACGTGTTGCCACATTATGCAACATCCCAGGTTCAATTCCAGCATTGGGGCCTTTAAATAATTCTCTAAACAAGCCTGTAAATTATTCCTGTTGACATAACACACTACATTAAAAGCGCTGAAATAAGCTATTTGGAGGTGCTTGTGTTTTCACTGGTCCTAGCTGATCTGGTTAATGAAGCATTTGCCACTCACTGATGTTAGTGTGAGCACAAAGTGTTTTCCCTGCCTGTCGACTGAACCCAGGTTAAACTGCTGCATGTATCTAATATTGTGCTAAAACACAACCAGTCCAGTGATTGGCTCCTGACCCTGCCCCGATTAAAAAGGATTGAATATAATATAATCCGTTATTGTCATTATACAGTACAGGTACAATGAGATGAGTAGAGCTACTCCTTTTTATTACAGCTGCCATCAAATATACAGAAAAACAAACAAGAGACGTACAACATTCAGGAGAAGACAACATACAAACAACAAGCATTCATAATTCAATATGTGGATAAAGTTAAAGTGCAGGAATATATCGGTTTAAGTAAAATAAATATGTTTGAATGTGTATAAAAATGTATATGTATATTGTGTCAGTGAAAATGTGCTTTGAGATGATGGTGCTATAATTTGCAGGGATAGCGATTTCTTGAATTCAAATCTGACATATGAACCATAACCATACATTGGCAGTCAATGTTTTATTATTCAAACATTTATGAACCACAGACAACACCACTCTGTTATCCCTGCTTCTGTTACAGTTTCTGTACGAGTGCACTTCTATTTAAATTCTCTATTTTGCAACAAAGCGGTGATTTCTCTCAGCTGTAAACTTGCTGCTGCTCACAAACTGTGAATGACATGAAGCGGAAGTTTCCCACTAAATCCCCTCAGCAACACTCGACCCATTTCATGTTAAAAATACTCAAAGTTTGATAGAGCATGCCTCTCAGTTTGGTCATGGGGGAGCAGAAGATTAAATAGTGTTAAGGATACTCTCCAGTGACTGAAGACGTTTGTTAACTCTGAATATCAGACTTCAGAGCGGGCGTTCGCTGGATTAAACATTCAGTTTGTAACTTTTCTTTAAATAACTTTTTGTCATATTTGCTCAAATTGTCACTAAATCCTCAGGGTAGTGCATGAGACAGATAATCTGTAAAGAAATCATGTTTCTCTCTCTCCCACCAGGCATTTGTGAGGGAATTAAGAGATTTGCAAATTCCCACCGTTCTGGAAGAAAAAAGGACCAATCAAAACCAAGGAGTATCAATAACTCAAATCGAACTGTTAAACCAGGCAGCACTGATCAAGTATACATCAATATTATGTGACTGCATTGTCTTTGTCTTGCCTCAAATATATATAAATGGTGTTTAAGTGTACTGATTACCTGTAGAATAAAAACGCTGTGCCCATGTTGCTCCCATCCACTGTCCGGTGAAAATATTCCCTGTTTACAGTTTAACAGCAAACTATCTTTCTCATAACATTTAAAAAGAGAAACAGGCACTTACAAAGTATTGGCCCATATTTGATCAGCACTGTCTAGTTTGACCTCAAACCACTTCCCATTTCCTCGTCTCAAAGTCTTCATTTTCTTTTTGTATTTTCGATTGTGAGCCAGATATGTGGTCTGTGGTTAACACCAGATGAGGAAGTCTTAAAGCTCTGTCATTCAACATGAACTATGTCAGTAAATACTCCACTGGTAAATAAAAAAAACAGTGGTTGCTAACAAGTGTCTAAATGAGACGATTAAACGTTATCACGCCCAACATTAGCCACGTGTAGCTTAGCGGTGGTGACGTGAAGTCATGTGACCGTGCTGTAGTTTCTTTATAGCCTAACGTCAGCGTTTTACTCAAAAAATCCTAAAGGTGTGTTATTTTGTGGAGAATATTCTTCTGAACAAAACATGTATAGATCATAAATGTTGTTTACCATTTATTTCCCCACATTTCCTGGAATCCAAATATCCTGGAATCCAATGTAAAAATCAGATTTTCAAGAAAGGGACTATCCTTTTTTTGTTGGCCTTCTATTTATGTACCTGTGCCAGCCCCTAAAGTTAGGAGTCTAATTACACTGGCCTTAAATGTCCGCTCAACTTTATTGCCGTGCAAAAGTCTGGGCCTTCAACCTATGCAGGCATTTTGATCTGGGATTATGGATGTGTGATGGGAGGATTAAGACCCAATTAACTGGAGGGCTGTGAATGATGATGATGTTTGAATGAAGACTTTTCCTCCTTTTCTTTAGCCTCTGTAGAGTGGAGCAACGGTGCACATACTTTAAAGATCTATAGTCCATTAACAGCAGGATTTCCAACAAATCACTTCTCAGGCAGCTCAAAGGCATTTACTGGATATGTTGCTAGTGAGTGTGTGTGTGTGTGTGTGTGTGTGTGTGTGTGTGTGTGTGTGTGTGTGTGTGTGTGTGTGTGTGTGTGTGTGTGTGTGCACAGCAACACTGCCCACTCTGCATGGCTGTAAAGGCGCTGGTTCATATTTTGAGTGATATACAGATTAGACATGCCCTAAATTCAAGAGGTCTCGCAGCGTGAGTGTGTGTGTGTGTGTGTGTGTGTGTGTGTGTGTGTGTGTGTGTGTGTGTGTGTGTGTGTGTGTGTGTGTGTGTGTGTGTGCATATGTTTTAGTCAGTATAATAATATGGTTTTGCATTAACCATAAATTTCGTTTTTTTCTACCGCTCTTAGACTTGGCTGTGACATTATTCTAAATCCTTCAGTTGCGATACACTAGCAGTACATCACACTCAGAGAGCCAGACGCCCTTCTTGGAGCCAAACCCCCAGTCACACACACACACACACACACACACACACACACACACACACACACACACACACACACACACACACACACACACACACACACACTGCCTGATCCTTTATCTTTTATCCTCAGCTGCCCTCTTCTCTCAGAGATTAATATAACAATCAGTCTTCCTCTTTGTTGGAAAAGAGTACACGGCTTTCTGTCAAAGTTAGCTGAATATGAAATTATGTAACAACTTGACAGCACCTTCCGCAGCAGAAAAAGCCCCTCCCTTTTGCCCTTTTTGGATTGAATAATGTATAAAAGCTTATAAGACTCTCCCTCGACTCACCGGTGTTACTTTCCCCATATTACTTATTCAGCATGTCGAGCCTTAGGCCCCATTAGCGTCGCAGAAGTAGAGATTTTTCCACGGCGCTTCATGTTCAAACAAAGGCTTCAAGGAGAAAGCCACCGTGAGTCATGTGTCTGCCTTCTCCGTATGCTTGGCGCTCCTCTGCCAAATGAAGGCATGATTACATAGCTTTCAGCCACAGATAGCACGCACTTCCACAGGCTGTAGGGTTTGCCATATTTCTTTACAGGATGTGACACTTTTGCTCGGCACCTCTTTGATCGGCCATGTCTTTTTTATGTTGGCTTGTCTGCGTGAATCAGTGGTGGCGAAGACGGCGTGTTTATTGTTTTGAAATGCGCTGTGCTCCAGCCGTCACCTGGATGAAGTGATTTGTATGTACCGCCTCCGCACATATCAAGAGTAAGGCCTCGAGTGTTCATTTCACATCACGATCCCAAGCGTTGCACTGCAATTGAATTTGGGCATTTTTTATTCCTTTGTGTCTGACTGCCTTTGACATGTTGTCAGAGTGGAAATTCGCAGCACCCTGCCACTCTTCCTCCAGCAACCTCTTGATGTGCCACAGTGAGAGTCATGTCATGAATAAACATGCTGATGTACAAAGGGATGAGTGTTGGTGAGAGATGAGATAGACACTTTACACGTGTTTGAAAAGGAGGGTCTGCGGAGAAGGGAGTGACAGGGTCATGGAGCCCGAAAACTAAAAAAATAAAATCTATCAAGATCTCTTTTTTGAAGATATCAGTCTACTACCAGCAGTGCTGGAAAGAAATGCTTGCGGCAAGAAACTCCTGCTGTTGCACTGCGATTACTGAAATCCTGTTTGTAGCACTCCTTCTAAAAGTTTAAATATATTTTTTTACTTCTAGGGCTTCGCTCACTGAGTGGTAAAGACATGCTGAGCCCTCAGCCACAATACCTTCTTCTGTTTGGAAATAATCTGGAGGCAGAAAAAGAAGATGGTGCTTTTAACTGGGAGGCTCCCGGAGTTCTTGCAGCATTTGAAGGCGGCTTGTCAAAAACCTCATGTCAGCCTGCAAAGCCAAAAGCCTGCTCTGTGTGCTTTGGGAGTCCGAAGCACAATGGCCACTTTCTAGGTGGCAGCAAACACAGACAACACACACACCTGAACATCCTCACTCACTCAAAGGCTTTATTTTCATGTGCACAGCAGCTACAGTGGAGATATGGCAATGACTATCTTAAGACCCGGGCTCGTCCAACAACATAATATATATAATACATACAACAATACAAAAAAAGTTAAAAAAACTATAAAATAGCAAAGTCGTGCAGATGATTTAAACTATATAACCATGTGTTACGATTATTGTGTTATGTCTTGTTTTGGGTGTTTTGCTGTTCTCCCTGTCAGGTTTTCCTCTTGGTTTATTGTCTGGTCCTTCTTCCTGTGTTTCCCTCCTGTCGTTAGTGTTCCTGGTGTGTCAAGTTGTCTGATTGTGTTCACCTGTTGCCCTTGTGTTTCTCCTCCCCTGCCCGGCTGTTTCTCGTCCTGTGATTACCCCTCCCTGTATTTAGTCTCTTCCTGTGTTCAGTGTTGGTTCGAATTGTATGTTCCTGAGTTAAAAGTCAAAGTGGGAAAGCGTACAAGTGATCACATTGCAGTATATACAGTAGAGATGATGCCTATCTCTCTAGCACTTCAGTGGGTAGAGGAAATACAGCCAATGCGAGTGGTCATTTGCTCTGACTCCAGTGCAGTTCTGGAGATCGTCAGGATCGTCAGGATATTTTACATGAAATTTTACAAAGCATGTTTAGGTTAGTTCATCTGGGAATTGTTGTTCAATTTGTGTGGGTTCCAGCGCATGTGGGTATTAGAGGGAATGAAGTAGTGGATCAACTGGCAAAATGTGGTTTGAAAGCAACCCAGATTGATATTATGGTACCCATCAGTAGAGCAGAAGTCAAATATTTTACAAAAGTTGTTATCAAGTAACAATGGCAAAAACTATGGGACAGTAACACCAAAGGAAGACATTTATATCAGATACAAAGGGAAG
>NW_011354605.1:7303-13452 GCF_000735185.1 Notothenia coriiceps
CAAATACCTGTACTTTCTACTTCTTACATGTTGAACTCAAATACCTGTACTTTCTACTTCTTACATGTTGAACTCAAATACCTGTACTTTCTACTTCTTACATGTTGAACTCAAATACCTGTACTTTCTACTTCTTACATGTTGAACTCAAATACCTGTACTTTCTACTTCTCACATGTTGAACTCAAATACCTGTACTTTCTACTTCTCTCATTTTCCAAACAGGCTGGTTCCTTTAGTTTGAATGTGTTTTTGATGGCGTGATCATTATTATTTAGAGTCATTGCGTGCCTATTGATTTGAACACGATCCGTGTATCCATCATTTCCTGGTCTTCTCTAAAGAAGAGGGACCAATGAAAACGTTGTCATGTTGCCGTTGTTCAGCATGGAAACATTCATTAGCTAACAATGACATTATTGTTCTATTAATATAAAGGGAGGTCAGGTACTCTTTAAAACAGCTGCTAGTTATGGGTACTTTTTACTTAAGTACATTTCAAAGCCCATACTTCTGTACTTTGACTTGAGTAAAGAAGTTTAGTCAGTACTTCTACTTTTACCAGAGTATTTTTAAACACGAGTATCTGTACTTCTACTTGAGTAAAGGTGTGTACTCTTGCCTCTCTGCTGATGTCCTCCCCCCTGCAGGAGGAAGTGTGGAGGTTTGTATTCAGTGTGTCCATGTGACTCTTCCTCCACTCTGTCCAATCCTAACCTGCACTATGAGGATCTCAAACACTGCTCATCTTTTAGGGGAGTTATACATTAATATACCAGCAGTATCAGACTGAACTTCTTAGTTTAAGTGCTGCTGCCAATCATTAACATTTTGTAATCAACTTAATTACATGACAGGCTTTATAATTAATCAAATCAATGAATCTTTATCACATATTTCAGTATTTCTGGAAAAATACATTGCAAATTCAAATGTATTATAATACATCATATTCATAATGTATCTTGTTCAACAGTTACGATATCACTTTAATTATAATGTTTGTATTATTATTTAGAATGTTATTCATGTTATTTTTTAACCGTGTGTGAATCCTGTTTTTCACTCTGAGCCTGTTGCTGCTATAAACGCCTGCATTTCCCCAAGGGCATAAACAAAGTTCCAACTTATCTTATCTTAATACTGACAGTGTAGAAATGTCATTACATAAATTGGCTTAAGAATTAATAATAGCAAACATACATGCTCTAAAATTTCGGGTTAGAAATGATGAGAATCTTAAAAATGTCTGAAACAAATCGTCAACGCCCAGCATTACAACAGGTCAGTCCAGTGGTCAATATTGATGCAGATATTTTCCAAGAACAAAACCGATAATAGCATATCACGGTAATAATAATTTAATAATAATGTATTTTTATTTTAACAGCATATTTAGGGTAGAGATCATGATATGTCACTCTTCTTTTTAAGGAAGTGTGGTACTTCAATCAGAATAATCATATGCACTTAAACTCCCACCGCCCTTGAGGTTTCAGTTAAAACACAATGCTGATAGAAACAGTAGAACAGCAGCAGTGCAGACATGCCTTTAATAGCAAACACACTGTAGTTAGTTTGAAGGGTGTGGGCTGAGTTTGAAAAACCTCCAGAGCATCGTCAGTGAGTATCACTTACAAGACCCCGGGGGATTACTCTGACCTAACAGCGTATTGAGGACGCACCTGAAGCCACACAATCTCATTTCAGGGGTAATTGTCGCCCATTCCCCAACAATGGACTCACTTAACCCCCAGACACCTTTTGAATCCCACCCCCTCTCTTCTCCCCTGTCACACTCTGTAGTCTAATCCTTCCAGCACACCACCTCTTTTGCATTTCGTCAAAATTCATTTATTTTCCCCGCAGATCAACCTAATTAGAAGGAAGGCGTGTGGTGAAAATACGTCTTTATTGCTGTCATCATCAATATCACACTCCTTATCTGGGTCACTGCGCACTGATTGGCTGCAGAGCAAATGGAGTGGAAACTTTCCATTTTGTTCAGGAGCCTTTCATGTTTTGAAACGCACGCCCACCGGGGGGAAAGGATGTGAATATTGGAGAATGTAAACAGTTAACAGGTCTCTCTTTTTTTCACACAAACACCTTGTTGTGGAGAGAAAAAGAAAAGGACCATAAATAGAAAATAGGCAAGATAAAGGTTAGCCCGTCTTCTGGCGACTGAAGGCTCCATTCAATCACACTTGATAAGAACGCCTTGGGGATTAGTCAAAAGATTTCTCCTTGGGTGGTGAGAAGGCTGCTCTGGGATCAGGTGCTCAGCAGAAACACTGTTTACAGAGCGATAGTACCGGAGACTGCTTTGAGGCACAACAGAAGATTATCATTTCTCAACTTATCAAACGGAAGGAAGCGTTTTTGAACAAACAGCGGTGGGTAATTTTGCATTCAAGGTCAGTACATTTGTGGGTAAGAAAAACAGCAAGGTATTGGATTATATAACACACTTCTCTTTTTGTTTGTTCAACCACTTTCTCACAAATGAGCTCGCCTCGTCATCTTGGCACCAAAGTGCAAATGCAAATAACTCTCAGCCCCCGTTCTCCGTCCTTGTGTTTTATATAACCCCGCCACAGTTATCAATGAATACCTGCTCATCCAAGGCAAACAGCTGAATACAGTTCAGGATATTTGCCAGAATGAGATATTCAGTGTGGAGAGAGTGAGTCATTTCCCTGTAGTCATTTTGTTTTTGAAAAGTCACAGATGAGGATGAGTCAGAATGAAATACTTGAAGGTGAATGCATTTTTAAAAGCAATTTCAAAATGACGCCTTCTCTGTATTTGCTAGGATTCTCGCTCAAATGGCTTAGCAGGGATGTAGCACTTGACGGTGACAAACAATGCTGGAATACTGAGAAGCAATCTGCCTGGAAAACACAACAATATATTCACTTTAAATACAAACTCAGCAAGAGCTTTCATGTCACATGCATGGGAGAACGTCTTCAGACAGCTGGTGCATGAAAAGGAAGGACTCAGCACCTCTAGTTCAGAAAATAAATATTCTACTGTTTGGCAAGCAGTAGTTGCAGATTTCATTTTAACCATTTCTATTACACTGGTCATCTTTATCTGAGAAAAAGTTAGTTTTTTATGATATACATCAACACATTTCAAGAAAAAGTTATCATTTGCCTTACATTTATTTACGTTATAATCCTGCTTCAAGTTTGTAGAATACAGATTGCATAGATTTGGGTGCTCAGCAGGTTTTATGGGATGTAGACATATGAATCTGGAAGTTTGTTAGCTAACTGTTGGCTACATCCACCAGGAAGCGCTCCATGTTGAAGCAAATGTGTTTGTAGTGGCCAAATGGTGGTACTACAACTCCTGTGTCATTCCCATTAGGCCCAAAAATACTTTTTCCCATTGACTCACATTGAGAAAGAGACATCTTTAAACAGCGGGTATATTCTTTGAGGTAAATCAACTCCTCGGTACAATCACTTAAATAGCTTTTAAATTAGTTGGTCCTACAAGTTGTAAAATGCGCTTAAATCCAGAGCAGTAGTTTTCTGAGACCAGACGTGACGGAGCGAGTTGCAGGTGGCGCATAAGGAAAAATGCAGGTGAGCATGCTCTTAGAGGCCAAATGCAAGATCACCAGAAGATCCAGGTGTTTTCGTTTTCAAGAGTCAGGCCATTTATGCCTTATGGGCCACTGGGAAACCTCGTGGATGTATAAACAGAACTGAACACAGTGTTGGAGGCGGGGCACATTCATTCCTATTAGAGTTGCTGCATGAAGCTTTAAAACGGGTCCGGTGCCTTGTTCAAGGGCACCACGGTAGGGCCCAGGAGGTGAACCGGGACCTCTCAAAGTAGCAGTCCACACTCCATATTTAGTTCTGGTCGGGAACTTGAACCGGCGACCCTACAGCTCCCAGTCCAAGCCCCTACTGACTGAGCCACCGCCGGACATGGTACCGTCCAGTAAATCTCTCGTTCTTATTGAACAGATAAAATACTTTAAAAACATTTCTAAAAGACAGATTCAATGGATTGATCTCTCTTATCAGTATACTTTGTAAGGCCTACAAATGTCCACATAACAGGGCAGATACAACAACACTTGGTTGGACCGTTTTGATGTTTGATTGCTATGCTGGTCACCGTATCCAGTGAGCAGCGGATTGGAAAGTCTCCGCAGATAGTTTGCAGTCGAAGTGCTCTTAAAACATTCCAAACAATCTGTACTTGAAAGTGCATTAACCTTCAACAGTGATGAAAGCCACACAGTAAAAGTCAACAGTCAGTCTGATGGATTATCTGTCTCAAGCGGTTTTAAAGAAAAGCGTATTATTGTCCTGATTTGTTTTAAAATCAAATGGTTGCATTTCTTTTTTTCGAAAGAGAACAGCTAATATCATAAAATTCAATGTAAATGTACTTAAAATATTTTCATTTGAGTGGTTTGTTTTCCTCAGAGGTGCTAACATGTTCATTTATATAAGTCTACACATTGATTTAACTAATTTAACACATACTGTATAAAATGGCTTAACGACATTGATTATAAACAAAAGTAAAAAATGTACAACTCTCAAGGTTCACACACAGAAAAGGGTTGTTTGCTAGCAGACTTATCCTGTTCTTGAAGCTTATCAAATTCATATTTATACATTTTCACACTCAATTCTGGGAGGATTCAGTCAATGCATTTCCCAACAGATGAGCATGGGTGACTTTCAGCCTGAATGCAACATTTTCCAGCCTGAAAAATGTTAAAACAGAGCAGCTGTATCAAAACGCTTTGATTCCTGGCCAAAAGTCAACATCCATGGATCGGCTGTTCTTTGGAAAGTTGTAAAGAACACTGTTGAATCAAACTGCCTTCATAAAATCAGACACTCCTTTGTTTTACTTCCCCTTGCACAGAAACCCTTTCTGCTCATCAGCACACACCGCTGCATTTGGACCCAAACTTATTAAAAGACATTTGAGTAATTTTTAAAAAAGAAAGATTTTGACAGCAATTAATAAAACGTAAAAATAAACTTTGGAAATGTAAGTGTTTTGCCGTATGCAAGCACTTTTAACATCAACACAATTTCTTAATCTGCATTCCTCAAATAATTACAAATTGCAAGGTCAAGAAATGAAAAAGACACCACCGTATGCATTACATACTTGTGTGTATGTCCATATTAACGATATTTAACGATTGCTGTTTCCTATGTGAAGTACAAGTTCATTCATTTATTAGTTTGTATACATTTGCAAAGTTATTTCTAGACCGGTTATACCATTGCAACGTGTATGATGCAGTTTGATAAATTTGCTTTTATGACGCCCCATTGCTTGTCTAACATTGAATGTTTGAGAGCTAGGCCGACAAAGTACTGGTTTTCCTCTACAGTAAATATCATTTAAGGCATCATAGTTTGATGCTATATCAATCTGCCTCTCAGTTGAAATACTTGGCCCTTGTTGACATTTTTCCTCCCCTGTAATCATTCATCAGCTGATGTTACAGGCTGCGGTCAGAGCACGCTCATGTTGATGCTGGACATTTGAGACACCCACTGCCAAACCACAAATATGAACACACACACACACACACACACACACACACACACACACACACACACACACACACACACACACACACACACACACACACACACACACACAGAGAAAGCTAAACACAGAAAACACAGTGTAATTGTAAATCAATAAACAATTAAGGTACCACCATCATAACACACTGCTCACTGACCTCAAATCCCTCGGCGGCGACTGTGTCTCCATTTTCCCGTTGTGTTTGTAAGAGGGCAATAATGAAATGGGTTCTCATCTAATATGTGGACACTCGCCAACAAAGCCTCGGAGTATGTGGCAAAGATAAAGCTGAAATGTGTTTGTTTCACTTCCTGCATTGTCAGACTGGAAATCATTTACAATTCACTGTGATGAATTATCAGCTTTTTTAAAACCTTACCTGTTAAGCCCCGAGCCTGTTTTTCAGGTCTCAGGCTCGAAAATGACATTTCCAGAACAAATGACCATAACTACACTTCAAAAAGGGGAAAATTAATAATCTTTTTACTACAAAGTAATGATAAACCTGTGAGTTGGATGTAGAAGAGTCAGAATCAATATAGATTGTTTTTTAATTT
>NW_011354605.1:13624-38609 GCF_000735185.1 Notothenia coriiceps
TTATAGAGATATGAATAGTAAGATATGGTTCGGTATCATAACCTGACTTTATAATTGTTATAAACATGTATATGGAATTAAATATTATAATGTTTGAATAATTTTATGTGTGATAATGTACACATTTTAAGATGGATAGTATGTCACTTTCATTTCATTGCCAGTGTAGTCAGTTTATTATTCTGTGTGTATGTACGAAATGGGTCTGTCTCGAGTCTGTCTGCATATCGCGCAGGATCTAACTGATATATGCGACTTAACATAAACAGGGGAGGGAGAGAATACAAATAGAAGGGTCGATCATGAGAATCCCTAGGACTGGTGTCATTGATGAAAGGCAACCATGACTGGACATTGTGTAATTAGTTTGTGTATGTTATCACTAGTCAAAGACACTCAGATGCTTGTGTGAGGAATTTATGCGCTCTGTAGTCACCTCCCTTTGGATATTCCTATCAGATTGTTTTTTCTTCCAGCAATATTGAATATGCAGCCAAGCCAATAGGAACAAGCCGGAGGCCTCACACTTCCTCTGTGTAGGGTGGGTTGGATGAATATACAGATGAGGCTATCGTCCTGAATGCCAGCCTTTGATTCCCTACCAATTAATTTAAGCTCTCAGAAAGATGACTGAACGAAGCAGAGAGAGTGAGGGGTGTACCTCGCGAGTTGCATTGAATCCTCCGCACCCCCCCCCCCCCACACCGACACGCAGCTCGATATCTTCGCAAGCACCGGCATGCCTCGATGTGTCAGCTGATGCCTCACTGTGTTCTGTTAAAAAGGGGAAAAAACGCTTCCCACCTCCTCTCGCTTACAAGCGTCGGTTATCTTTTGAAGAACAAAGACATCATAACAGAATTGTTTGTTATTAATTAGGAGGAAATCCATCTGGCTGTGACCATCCTGCTGAAACAGCCTGTTTAAATATGCTCTCTCTCTCTCCTCGTCTCTCTCTCTCTCTCTCTCTCCCAAGTCTCTGTCTCGGTTCTCATCTCTCTCTCTCTGACACAGGAACTAAGCTCTCAGCCACCAACACCATCACTCATTTCCATGTAATACATTATGGCCTATTTTTAAATAGAACTGACATTTGAATTTTTGTTCATAGAATTGCATGTTGTACTGTGTATGGTGGAGTTTTATAATATCCTCAATGCCAGTGACAAAGACAGTTTCAATATCGGCATATACTGGTATTGCACGTCATGTCCGTGCCTGGGGAGACGGGATCTCTGTTGCCTCTCGCCTGAGGTTTCTCCCATGTTCCCCTTTAAACTGTGGTGGTCTTTTTCTCGGGGGTAACTTTTTCCTTGTACGATGTGAGGGTCTAAGGACAGAGGGTGTCGTATTGTCATACTGATATTCTGTACAAACTGTGAAGTCAACTGAGCAGAGGTGGGACCAAGTCATTGTTTTGCAAGTCCGAGTCAAGTCTCAAGTCTTTGCGCTCAAGTCCGAGTCAAGTCTCAAGTCTTTGCGCTCAAGTCAAGTCTCAAGTCAGGATGGGCAAGTTCAAGTTAAGTCCAAGTCCTAAACTTTGACAAAATGAGTCTTAAACAAGTCATTATGTGCTTTTCACCAAATGTAATGACATCGATCAACAGAATAATACTTCATAATCAAACTGCCCTTTATTAGTCACATTAATAATTTAATAATCCATTTTCTCTCTGCTGGTAAAGTTTACCAGTTTTGTTTGCGTGGTGCAGACACGTAAATGTAGCAAAGTTTGTGACTCCACCACGCAATGCGTGGAGTCGTGGTGGAGTCACGCATTCTGGTGAGACCAGGTTGGCGATATATATTGCGATATGAAAAAATACAGGGATTGAAGAAAAATACATTTTTCATTGTCCGCAAACCATTCTTTCTTGAACTTTAATGCTATAAAATTGGTATTTTTCTAACTTTATTTAACCGGATGAAGGATTTTAGTCACGGACGTCTGGATCTTAAGTTATCCGAGCAACACGCTGAGCTAGCTCAGTTAGCAGCGCCGAACTGTCCTGGAGAAACACATGAAACTACTTTATTCAGTGTTTTTACCTTTAATCACGGGGTCCGTTTGCTTTGGAGATTTGATTGTGATTGGTGGTTTGCTGTGCATGCAGAGCACTCACTCAAGTACCCCTGACATGAGAGCCGCGCAAGTTTTCCTTTTGTAGCAAGGAGCAAAATAATTGTAACATGACGTGTTTGAGTTAATTTGCATACTTCTTTTTTTCATCGCACGTCCTGTGATGTGAATATCGCGCATATCGCGATTATCGTCATGACACAATATATCGTGCAGCCCTAATACACATTGATTGATTGATCGTCCATGAACCCAAGGACACAGACTAGAGGTCATCCAGAGAGGCTTCATATGTGATTATGTTTTCACTACCTACACTTTATCATGATGTGTGCCTATTCTGCAGATCTTTCATACACACTCCTGGAACAAATCCCACATACACACAGGTACACACAGGCCCAATTCC
Source organism: Notothenia coriiceps (assembly GCF_000735185.1). Lineage (NCBI taxonomy): Eukaryota > Metazoa > Chordata > Actinopteri > Perciformes > Nototheniidae > Notothenia > Notothenia coriiceps. Next base: position 16,114 of record NW_011354605.1, read on the forward strand.
AAACAGCCCCCTCCCCACTCCCACTCCCCCTGTAGTGTCACTCACAGCTGAATGAGGCTCCCTCCTTTCAGGTGGGGGGTGTACATACAGCTGCCAGCTTTGAGAAGAACTCCCCTCTCCAGTAGAAACAGGAACTGCCTTAACTATAGGTAACAACGGTTTCAATTCAACATCTCTCGGACAAAAATAATAAATGATAACTAAAATAAAACTCTTATTTCTTTCTTCAATCTTGTGTAAACCTGTTTTGGTTTTAAAATCTGATGTTTATAAGCTTCTTGGTTTTTGGCAACAGTCCGTAAATAATACAACATGTTATAATCAAATGCACACGTTTTCCATTTCTACACTTGACACAGTTATATGATTTTAGTAAAGAAAATCTGAAGTAACATCAAGTTGTTAACATCTGTATGTCGATATTAACACTAGAACCGCCAGAGGTCGCTGTATACCTAAAACCGCCAACGGGTAAAATGTACCCGCTATTGATTTGCAAGGTACAATGTTCTTTTATTTATCATACAGAACAGTGAGTTTTGATCGCACAGGGATGACATTTATACCAATAGAATCTGTGGACTCTCAGCTTTTCATATGATATAGCTTGTGCAGATAGCATGAAGTATAAAATATCGCTACAAGTGCTGATTTAAACGCTTGGTGTTAGACTTGTGTTTTGTTTAGGTACAAATCTCTCAATCTCTCTCTATCTATCTATAACTATCTATCGATCCATCTGTAATGTTCTGTTCTATGGACATATAATTGTCTACATAAACAGACGACGTGGACTGCTTCTCTTATTCCGAGTTTCCATCTTTATTCAACTGGAGCGTAACCTGCACACATGCATTACGTCCTCAACGTGAGCTCAGTCATCCAAGATCTTGTATTCTCCAAGATGTTACATTATCTATAACTATATATCTATCTCTCTCTCTCTCTTCTATCTATCTATCAATATATATATATCTATCTATCTCTCTCTATCTCTCTATCTATAAGGAACCGTAGTAGACAAAAGGCGTTGCTATAGCAACACGTCATGTTTACGCTGCATTTTCTATGAGGTAAATATTACCCGCTGGCGGATATGGGTATAAATCGCAATTTATTTGGCGATTTTTTCAATCTGACTTCCTATTGACCATTTTTAACAACAGAGGGTGCTACATAACACACTTTCAGGAAAGGTCACGGACTGGGAGACTTTAATATGTTATGTAAAAAAAGTTACATACAATAAAAAAACAGCTGCGGGTAAAATGTACCCGTTGGCGGTTCTAGTGTTAATGACAGTATACTAAAGCAACATTTTCCAAGTATGCAACCTTGATTGCTACCCTGTTAATACCTAAATGCACATAGTTTTAATGTAATGTGTGTCCCATCATGGTGTGATTTAATGTAAGGTAATTACATGTGTCGTGCATTCTCATCCCAAAAGGTTAAAGCTACTTTACCGGAACATCTCTGGTTTGATCCCTGCTGAGGACGTGTGTTTCTCTGTCCGCCTCCATGCTATCGGCTCACTATAAAGACATGCTTTTTCTATGGTTGCCAAACAGCATGTTCTTTCTCCTCTAGAAAGACACATAATACGTCTCTGAGCAGTTGATCCTATGCTCAGTACATTAGACACAGCTTGATCTCTGCGTTCCCAGAATACATTATACAAGTTGAGGGTAAATCTTTTGGCAGGTCAGACGGGAGGACGTGCAACAGTTTTAATTTATTTTTAGGAGCAGGTGTTCTTTCATCAAGACCAGTGCATTGGAGAACAAGGTTTGGCTTGACAACAGCCTTTGGCAAAACAAATAAATGCTGGGTCACAGAGAAAAGAGGTGATCCAGTCGTCGTTCGCTGCTGCAGAGTCTAAACTTTTCTGACAATGCACCGACCGGCCAATCAAGGACATGAAGGTGTCCTTCTCCAGGTACATTATCGAGTAGCAGGGTGCTAATTATACTGTTTGCCTGGCAAGTGATGACACAGCGGATCAAATTATTGTGATGCCTTTCAAGAGTGGCACAATCTCGAAGAAGTGTCGTCCCCTTCTAATCCAAAGGTTCGATTTTTGGGCAATTTTGTCTCTTTTAACTTTCTTCAGTAGAATTACTTCTAGGTTTGTTTCTGGGTAAGTAGAGCTTTTCAGAAATCCAATCAAATCTAAAAAAAATGTATGTATGCAATTTTGCAACAACATACGTGCATTATACGTAAAGTAACTCTTGACACCTTTGGCACATGTCAGAGTTTTGGATAGAAAGTAGTGCATGTTATATGTCAGGCACAGTTTATAAGTAATAGATAAATAAACTGAAGGTCCATGAGTGAAATAAGAGGCTTTAGGGGGATTTGTGAGAGTTCAAAAATGGCTCCAACAAGACGACCAACAATTCATGAATTTGGTCAGGGGTCAAGGAATCCTTCAGAGTTATGTTTATTTTTCTATAGGTCACTCATAGTGCCTTCCTCATTCTGGACAATTGGCCTTAAAACCTACGGACACCTTCATACTAGGGATGCACCGAATATTCGGCCACCGAAAATTATCGGCCGAAAATGGTTAAAAAGGCCCTTTCGGCTTTCGGCCGACATGTTGGCTGTGAGCCAGCCGCCAGCATGGTCGCGCGCCGTGCTTGTCGCCGCGTTTTGATTACGTCATCACAACAACACGTTAGGTTACCAAAGTTATAGGTGCATTTGTTGTTGTTGAAGGCCTGGCTGTTACAGTCTTTATTTACACTATTTTGTTGTAGGCCTACTGGCCTAGATGTTTATGCAGTTTTAAAGCACCTTGGCTTTGTTCTGAATGCACTTTGTTGTAGTTATCCTACAGAGAAAAGAAAATGCACTTGACTTGGAATTAATGTACTGTATGCATTCAAAAGTGCTGAATAAATGTTTTATGGACCCATAATAGTGATTATTATTTAAGTTAAGTTAAGTTTTGCCATAATCATGTCTTTTTCCATAATCAGGTAGCTGAACAACATTGGTAAAAAATGTATACGTTATATATATATTTCTATTAATCATTTTCGGCCTTTCGGCATTCGGTTTTCGGCCAACTGTTTCCTATTTTCGGTATCGGTTTCGGCCAAGAATTTCCCATTCGGTGCAAACCTACTTCATACCAACACATTTGACCTCTATGCTAAATGTCAGGCAACTAGGACTGCTAAATGGTATAGGAATGTTAAGTGGATGGGAAATATGGGAATACTTTGCCTCAAGAAAGCATGTTTTTTCCAATATACAGACCTCAGAACAACTCGAATAATGAAACAGCAACAGAGACTTGTGTAGACACATATTGATTGGGCTGCCCATCTTTTTCGAGGACATTTTGACATACGGAGTAGAAGCCAAGGATCGAACCGCTGACCCTGTGATTATAAGATGACCTAATCCACATCTGCAACTACAGCCTTTGTCTAAAGACTTTTTCTATCACTTTTGAAAAGACAGCAGGTAAAACATATCGTACACTGAACACATGTCCTTCAGCTTTGTGAGAGATTTAGATGAATACGAGATGTAGTCAAATGTACACATCTTTATAAGACAGGACAAAATGGAAAAGGAGATCGTCTGATTGTTTGAAGACATTTTCTTAAGAGAGTCACATTAATACAAAGATCTATCATGGAATACCAGTATTTTATATACTGCAGTTGTTATACCACATTTTTATATTCTGTAACATGTGTACATGGTAATATGCCAACTTTGCTTCAAAAAGTGTTCCGTTAGTTCATCCAAGAAAAGAAAAAAGAAAAAACGTTTTAAACAATATTGAACTCACCATGAAAGGATTACAATACCCTGCGAATGCTCACGGTCTGTCTTTAAGCGTTTATCTTTACCACAAGAGAAATCACAAAAACTCAATGCTTTGGGTAACTCGTTGGATTTGATCCTGTCTTCCATTTAAAATACTCAAAATAACTGATTAATGATTTACATAGTCCCAAAGGGAGGGGAGACAACACTGTGAAACTATAAGAATTCATATCAGGATAATAAGAAAGAGATGTGAAGAGTTTCAGTCCAAAATGCTAAATATCCAGATACAACGTAAAGGAAAATCGTTGCCTGAGGAATCAGAATCCACTCGGTAAAAATGAACTCAAATTCAGCATTCAATTAGGAAAGAGTCATTTAAAATAATTTCATTTGGTTTAAGTTTTTGTTGTTGTTTCTGTCAAGCTTTTTGGGGGTCATCGTTTTCTGTCACATTTTGGAACAAAACTCTTCAGTTCAGTTTTTACTGTAATTAACAACAACAAAATGATGGAGAGGGCAATACCATAGAGATAGCTGATCCACTTTAGTGATTATTATTTGAAATGACTGGCATACATTAACACATTGACCTGCTTCAGTGGCTTCTCTCTGGATTTAACAGAATGTTATCAAAGCATAGAAGGTGTCAAACCTCTTCTCTGCTAAACATGCAAAGGCCACGAGTTCAAGGAAGGAACATTGACTGTAAGTCAAGTACAGCTGACGGGAAAGAAACAGGATCATACAAACTGTGTGTGTATATATTTTTTTGTTTGAAACAAATGCAAGTTAACCCTCTGAGACCCACAATAGGACATTTCCGTTTTTGTATATTTGTGTTTTTGTCTACACATCCAAGAAATCAGCACAACCTCAGGTAATGTTATATGTTACTCATTAAATACTTCTATACACTATAATAGGGGATATTTGACCATAAAATAAAAATAACTAAAAATGGAGCTTGAATCTTTAACTTATTTTATTAAAACAGAACTTCGAACCATAATATTGGAAAAAACATTCAACACAGAAAATGTCACACATTCGTTGGGATTGTGCCAGAAGTGATAAGAAGCTTCTAACTTCTTCTGTTCATGAGTTATGCTTCGAAGACGGCTTGATATCTGGGATCGTATACGGCCCAGTGGGTCTCAGAGTGTTAAGCAGCCATTTTGTTTCTTTTCTCTCTTGTGAAGTGACAGGATCCTCTTGGTATTAACCTCAAAGGTGTTTTTAATGAGATATTGAGAAATGAGCTCACCTGTCTTCTTGCCAACAGGTGAACGAGAAGATTGATACCACTCTTGTGTCTGTAAGGTAAATTAAGGGCTACCTGGTTAGCTTAGCCAAGCATAAGATTAGCTTAGCTTAGCATCAGGTAATGATACGAGGACGACGTAACGCAGAAATTATGAAATAACATTTACAGGTAGGTGGTTTTTGTTACCTATGGATAAAGACAGGCATGCTAATTCTTAGCTAACTCCCCTTTTTCAGTCTTGATGCTAAGCTAACATCTCTTGAGCTAAATCTTGATCACACTGAAACAATAGTGGTATTGATCTTATCAAATTCTCAGCAAGAAAGGAAATAACTTTTCATTCATTTTCAATTACAAAAAGTGTTTTCTTAAGCGTGGAGAAGCAGTTTCACACCAAAACGCCTAAAAGTGACAGGACAGTTTCTCAAAGCGTGTGAATGTATTTGAAGGATGTGGTGTAGGATTTTACTTTTCAACACATTATTCTTTCCATAAAAAGCATATGAAGTGGGAAGTGATCAAGAGGCTTCATCACCTCTTTGGAAAAGTGTCGTGTCGATGGCTCAGAGTCTCTGTGATTCACAGTCAGCTGATTTTTCAAACTGCCCTTCAGCTTCACCACAAAAGACAACTTACCAGCACCAACACAGGTATATCCCAAGAGAAATCGCCTCTAGTTTAGGATGAAAACAAATACCATAGCTTTATACTTTAGCCACCCAGATCACAGTCAGAAAAATAACCAAAATAACACCCGAAAAAAATAAGTTAACATAATTTTGACACATATAATTTTACAATATGTACATTATTTTTAAATTAAAATAGATTTGTCGGTTGTCTGATTGGGTAGGTCCTCTAAAGAGCGCTCCTTTTTGATTTTTTTCAACCATCCAGTGTTATTCCACATACGAAGAGTTCCCATTGAAACGTCAAAGCCAGCCAATCAGAGTGCAAGTAAGGCTGCCATCGTCCAATCGCCCAATAGTTTGTCGGTGACGTCTTGGGACAGGGCCGAGCCCTTAATGCAACACTATCGGCAGACACTTCAAGCCTGACAAAAAGAAATAAATATAAAATATATGTAATATTTCTATATATATTCATAAAACCAAACCCAGGATAGATTTTAATTCTGATGTGTGTCCTCTCCATAATATAATCAAACAGTGGCCTTGTTCCTATTGCCAGTCCACTTTACTCCCATCTCCATTTTTGTGTATTTTTGCAGTTTTTCGGGGGAAAAAAGAAAAAAGAAGTCTTCTTCGAACCTGTACATCTTATACGGAAGTAAACAAAATGTAAAAGTGCGTGTTTTTTGAATATGTTTTATCCACTATATCCAAAAGTGTTGCAGGCACTTAAGTCCTTCCCAAACATTGTAGGTGTTGTTCGACAGTGGAGTAGGTTGGTTTGGTTATTCCTGGATTCGTGTGAGTCGTTCTCGGGCCGATGCTAGCCCAGGATGTCCAGGTACACCGGCGTGGCTTTCCCCATGGCGAACAGGACCTTCTGAATGTCCTTAACGTTCAGTCGCTGCTGCGGTTCCCTCTGCCAGCAGCCCAGCATGATGTCGTAAACCTCCTTGGGACAAATCCGTGGCCGATCCAGCACCCGACCCTGGGTTATGCACTCAATAACCTGCAGAGGAGACAGGGCGGTGGAGTGAGACAAAACATTTTCACTGACTGATTGCTTCGGTTCGGTCATAATGAGAAACGGCCGACACTGAGCAGACTGTCCTTTGAGGTTTGAACTAATGAAACTGAGATGAAAGAATCAACAGTATGCATTCATTCTTAAATGTGTCCAATATTAAAGGGGAACCAAGATCTTTGAGCCACAACACGAAATAACAACAGACTGAATATGTGCGGGGGTGGATGTTGGAGGTGTTGATAACATCGGGATTGATCATCTCTCTGTTGGACTTGTGCTCTAATTAGCCAGATGACTCACTCAGCTGTGACAATTTGACTTTATTTTTGTACCAATTTCAAGCCGCTGTAGCCTAATAGAATAGATACGGATCTATTTGTGTGTAATGACTGCGCTGCACTGAAAAACTGCACAACTTTCTAGTTGTTTTTTTGTTAAAGCATTGTCACCACATACACTTGTGTACTGAAGCCAGCTCAAACATTAGGTTTGTTTACTTAGGTTATTAGGCGTAGTATAATCACAAACAGAGGTAAATAGGAACAATGGAAAATCTCCCGTAAGACATATCATGGTGTCATGCTATTTCACGCTCTTACATCTTTTATCTGAAGCCTAATTATCTGGAAAGAATGTACAACACACCTAATCTGTGCTTAAATAAACATCATTTACGTGAGGTTAATACTCAAGAGGGTCAGCAACATCTGAAACAACAACCAAGAGGGAAAACCCGTTTTTTTATTGTTCCACCTGTTGCGTCTCGTCTTGTCACCAACAGACAGCCTTGAGACCCAGACCGAGGGGATGGAGCATCACTTCCTGCAGAGACATATGGAGCCTCTTTGCACAATTCCCCAGAACACAATCACAAGTAGTAAAGGCTGCAGTGGTCATGGCAACAGCCTCCGCCGAAACAGATGTGAGGTAATTATCCTTGGAATAAACATGAACGTGTACTTTTATATGCAACAACATTCTGGTTTTACCTTTTAACCAAAAAAGACTCCTTTTAAGTTGTTAACATCGCTGGTGAAACTTAATTCCACTAATTCTATGTTTAAATGCACACTCGTTTAACCATTCAAAACACAGGCTGGGTCGTGTCTAACAGACAGAGACTCAAACAAGCAAGAGGCAGAGGTTTTGCAAACTGCACTTAACGAGACTCATATTCTGAATGCATCGTATACCAAGAATGCTCATGAAACAACATAGGCATATATCATGAGTCTTAATAGGAAACACTATGTGAAACTGTTATGGAATAATGTTCTTAGGTATTCAACCTTTGACACAGTTCATAAGCTTCTCCTTTCACTGTCTCTTTTCCCATGGCATAGTTCTACGGCCTTGGATATTGCTGCTATCTCTCGTAAAGGAGGGGCCGCTTGGGCGCATTGTTGTTGCCAGCTTATGACCGAGCACAAGCCGCCATGAGATGGTTTATTGTTCAGGGACATCTAGAGGCCCTTCTTTTATCTGGAACGGAGGTTCCCTGGCGCACATTCTTTTCTATGGACGACAGCTCTAGTTAGAATCAGGGTCCATATTTGTTTAGTCTCGCTGATAAAGAATGTTGATCTAGTTAAAACCTCGAACTACAGAAGAGAATCTTCAAATTCAGAATTGATTTGGCATCTCAACCTGAGTCAACTCGTGGCTCGTGACATGTCTTGTGAATTCTCCGGACAAAGCTCCAAATAAACCGTCAGTGTTTGCCATCAAAGCTCCGGCTCTCCTCGTGTCTCTCTGAGTCCTGGCTCTCCATTGCTACAAAAGTTTCCTTCACAACAACATAATTCATGATGTGGTTAATTTACAAGCTTTGTTATGTTTATTAGTCCAGTGTGTTTATGCCAACTAAGTATAACTGGTTAGAAAGGTACCCCACGTTCCAGTTGCTATTTGAAAGTATAGTTTGCATATGATTATTATTTTATTATTGCATATTGTGTTGTTTTCACATTCTTTTGTTGTTCAGAAGCAGTATTAACTTTTACATGTAATTGCTCGTTTTCCGCCTGAAAGTGTGCAAGTGAAGAAAGAGTAGAAGAAGAACGTTTCTTCATCGGTTGTTTTGATACAGTGACAGAGCTGTTTTCATTAATAAAGTTGCTACGAGTGAGGAAAGATAAGTGATGTCTGCTTGAGTCTTTAAGTGCAACAACTACAGTGAGAATAACTACTCATTCTGTTCATGTAAAACATGACCAGTATCATATTCAGAATATTCTCAAATTGGGAATAATAGTTATTAACAAAGCAAGCTATCCAACTAGCACAATGTCCGAAGGCTGGCTAGCTGTCTTGCTAACTCCGCAGTGCTTTAATACTACACTGATTAAAGAAAGCCAAACTGACTGTTAGTGATGAGGCTAACAGCCCGTCATCTTAACCTCTATGGGAAGGACAAGCTGCTTAGCTAAGTGAGAACCAACAACAACATATTTAGTGCAGTCCAATTAGCACTGCAAAAGTTCATTGTCCATTCTACTCTTATCCTGTTTCTATGCTATACACCAGGGGTGTCCAAACTACGGCCCGTGGCCCATTTTGAAACGGCCCTCAGCTAATTCAAAAAGTATAATGGCATATGGCCCACAAATTAAACTTGTGCTTGTCATACATTGTACTTCTAAAATACATATGTACAAATAAATTACACAGTATTCATGTGTTAATACAATAAGCCCACTTTTCAAATAAATGTAGTCAATTAAAGTTGGAAACATTTTCAAACAAATCATAGTTTAAAACAAAAAAGAAGCCCAATAACTGAATTACATAACAAGCTTGAATTCCACCCTTCATATTTCCTCTTTTTATAACCTGAGCTTCTGTGTTATGGGATGAGCTCTATGAAGAGCTGTGATGGAGGCTGTTGTGTTTCTTAAAGCATTTTCAAGTATCAAGCAGAATTGACCTACATTTGATTGATTTTGCTAACTTATAACTTAACCTGTGAGGCAATAAACCTCACCTCTAGTGAGTGGCCCATTCCTTCGTATATGTTCGATGTGGCCCTCAGTAGAAAAACGTTTGGACACCCCTGCTACACACAGTAGTGTTTGGCTTTGGACCGGGCAGTGGCTTGTAACAGAAGAGGGGGCAGTGAAACCAAAGAGTATATTTCATCCCCCTATAGCTCTATGCTCCCTGGTGGGATCATATTGCTCGTGATAAATGCAGCACGACTCCAGTTAACAAGCAACTCTGCACAGATAAGCAGCGGGAGCCTCAGCTGCAGGGAGAGCCAGGCAGGACGCCGCTGCTGAATATAAAAGCTCGGAGACTAGTTCATCCTCGACCTCTGCTACTGCAGCGCTGGTGTTTTAGCAAAAATGTTGACATAGAGTATTTGTTCAATTTGGTATCATCGAGTGTAGCTTCAGAGCTGTTACATTCAGGCTGTTTCTCAATATCTGATTCTGTATCAGTTTGTTTCAGTTATTTATTGAACCTAGGTCATGTTTACCCTCGGTGAAATATATAAAATATGTTTATTATGGCTGCACTATTCATTCAAATGTGTTTAATTTAAAACTCATTTCCCCTCAGACAGACCTCTGCAGCAGAAAACACTTCCAGACACCGGCCCTTTGTTTTGCTCGTATTTTGGACATTAAATAAAAAGTAGCACTTAAGACTTTAACTAATGCACCATCACTAACAATGGTTCTGTTATGTCAGCACTTCTTTTTCTGAGTTTGAATCTTTATGGTTTTTTGCACTTAGTGTAAGTCGCTTTGAAAAAAAGAGCCAGATATTTGAAGTGTAATTTAATGTAGTGACATATTTGTTATCTTTGGAAACTTTGCAATCTCCTTTAGAATTTGAAACACACTTTTGTTGGTTTTAAAAAAGACCTAAATGGCTGATGACTTCAGAACAAGTTCACTTTAACCTTAAATGCATTTAATTTTAACAAGTTATTTCCTTTGTGATGTTTCTTTGTTTATTATATTAAACTATTTGAAACCGATGTTAGAAATACAGGTTTTGTGACCATTTAGTTAGATTAGATTGAGTGTATTTGATTAGTGTTTGGTGTTTTTAGCTTGAAAATGTTTCTACGTGAAGTCTCTCTAATTCTTTAGATTTGTTAAATACATGTTAAATACTTTCTGTACAGTGGCTGAACCCCTATTGTCGAGCATCAGAGAGCTTATTGGGGTGTCCAATTTCACACATCTCCATTCTGTTTTACGATTGTACTTATATTTCTAAATGTTTGTAGATACAATTAGTTGCTTTGGCTATTTGGCAGCCTGGACGTTTGTACCGCTTTACAGAAAAGCAGTGAAGCCCATAGTGGAGGATGAGGCGTGTGTGAAACAGTTAACCAACAGCACCCATGAGTTCATTCATCATTGTCATCTATACCCATTCCTAATTGTTTCTGTAATGTATTATAGCGTAATGTGTTGGACACATCTGAATAACTGAATAATAAGTACAATATTCCAATCTAACAGCACCTGAAGTTACAACGGGAACTGATTGTGGTTTTTCACTCTTTTGGCTATGACACACTGTAATGCAGAGCTCTTCTCATTACATCCTGAAGAAGGTTTTCGGCAATGTAGTTTAATCAGCTGAGTGTTTCATTTACAGTGTCTCAAAAATCTTTCAGCTGGAGAAGCACAGGAATATGGTAATACCGATTTGTGTCAAGCCCAATAACTTATTGATGTTTAAACTGGAATACTTATGAGTGCAATGCATGCCAGGTTATTATTTTAGGTCAATTACATTTTCTCAATATGCCCGCTTTACAAGAGTAAACCTAATTGAATTTTATTGATTCTAAGCAGAGCCTCCAATGAAAAAACAAACTCATCATGGGTGTTATGTAATGTGGCATCTTGTCTGGTGGCAAGGCGGCATTCATTCATCACCTCGTTGGGCCAGCGCCGGTCTCAGAGAAAGAAAAGGCACACGAGGCAGTAGATTAAGATGGAAAATGGCAGTGTTCATTTACATCCAATTGAGTGGTGCAGAAATGAGTCTTTAACCCATAGATGAGTCAGCATTTTACCACTTCCTGTCCCCTTGCCTGGAAGACAATGTTTTTTGAATGCCATTTTGGTGATAAGCCTGAAATAAGGTCTGTGGTTTTAATATATAAGTATGGATTGGAAGTTACTTACAACATTTTGAATAGCGGAACAATTTTGCTAGAAGAAGGTCAAACTCAGAGTTGATTGAAAAGTCCCACCTTTAACGAGCTGAAGAGATGTTCACGTCTAAAACCAACCCTTCCCTCGTAGACATCAAATATGTCAGTAAATTCCACACAGGTGGATATCTTGGGCTTTTATGTGTCCTAAAAATGACAGCTGCTAACAAGTGTCTAAATGAGACAACTTAACGTCATCACGTCGAAAAATGTTCCGCTTTTAGCTTAGCGTTGGTGAAGTCATGAGAGCATGTCGTTGACGTTACCTTTTACTTCTTGAGATTGCATTTACGCTTTCACCTTTATATGAGTGGTGTTCTTACGTGATTATCCTGCTGAGTTAAGTACCATAAACGTGACTTGTCAAAGATCTTATTTCCTGCATTATTTCAATATTCAATGTAAAACTCATTGGCTTTTTGATAAGGGAACCAGCGGGAGGCTAAGTTCAGTGTTGGCCTACAGTACATCATCACTGCACCATTATATTGGATCCCTACTTTAAAAACAACTTAATTAATGTATTTGTTTGTGATTTGAAAGAAAATGTATTACCATTGGATCACTTGGAGACGTAACTTTCAATGTGTGCTTGATGGCGTACAATCCAAAACACGTATATTATATGGTACTGTATCTAAAGGCTTCTTTTACCTCGTTGTTGCCCAGCTGAAACCAAGGCTGCTTCCCATAGGTGAAGATCTCCCACAAGATGACTCCAAAGCTCCAGACGTCGCTTTCCGTGGAGAATTTCCTGTACATGATGCTCTCTGGGGGCATCCAGCGGATAGGTAGCATGGTGTGTCCTCCGACCTGAGGAGAGGCAAACACAGGGGATCCTTACTGCATATGAAATGTTGTGGCTAAAGCACAGATTAGAAAATCCAGTCATCAACACCACTCCCAGGCGTCGGGGGATTAACTGTCCTCGCATGTAACCGATCACGGGCTTAACATCTCATGAATGTGTGAAGTGCAGCTGTGTGTGGACACAACATAGGAAAATGCTGACTTATCTGCCACCTGCTCTGAATGTATTGAAACGCAGGAGGTGCAATTCTATAGGTTATTGTATTAAAACCACCTCTTTGTTCTTGATGAAAAATAGCAATCTGCAATCTGTTCTGTGCAGAAGCATTGAACGGCGGATCAGAGTCTCAAACAGTGGAATTGAATGTGGTCCAATCAGTATTTTGAAATGAATCCAGTGTTAAGGAAACTGCTGAATGGATGCTCATAGTTAAGATATGGATGCTAACGTGTTTGAACTCCACATAAGGATATGTAAACCTCATGCATTAATAAGTAAGGTACCAACAGAGATGGGGAAATATCGGCTGTTATGACTCCAAACCAGCAACACATGAAATGAAGTCTGCATGCTGTAAATCCTCTAAGGCTGGATATTAATCGATCGAACAATCATTCATTAATCATCCTTGCTCTCAGCTTCCATTAGCAGGCATTTTTTTTAAATCTATTTTCCATTCATGTCGGTGACGGGGTTTTAATGAGCTGGACAAGACTGATGTGGGAATAAGCGGGAAGTTCAGAATCCTTGGGCATTATTATTTGATGATTGTGGAGCTCAGGCGTCAGAGAACACATTGACTGGTTTCACTTGGAGCTACTGTTGTAACAGCATGCTGAACTACTGCTGTGACTTCTTCAATCCTAAGAGCAACTTCCAAATCAGGCATGCTGGCGCTTTGGGAAAGTACATCAATAATTTGTTGGCAACTATTGTATAATTCTGCTCAGATATGGGTTTCAAAACAACCAAGAATGATTGTATCTCCTATGACCAAAACTCTTCTAAGGTGGGACTTTTCAATCAACTCTGAGTTTGACCTTCTTCTAGCAAAATTGTTCCGCTATTCAAAATGTTGTAAGTAACTTCCAATCCATACTTATATATTACAGTGGTTTGTGCATTAATCACTTGAAAAAGATACTATTGAAAGCTTCCTCTCTAAGGAAGAAAGATATAAATTATATTTATGATCAAATGTTTGATAACAAGCCTAAAATCAAGAGTATAACATCTTGAGAAGGACGATTTCAAGTCCTGTCTTAATGATAAGAAGAACAGGAACAGGATTTCTCACAGACTATAGCTTTCCACCATTTGTCAATATAAATAGGATCTTGAGCTTTTCCATGTGTTGTAAATTACAGTCCAACCAACCAACCAGCCATCCATCCATCCAAACAACCAACCGACCGACCGACCAATCATCCATCCAAACAACAACCATCCAACCGACCAACCAACCGACCGACCGACCGACCGACCGACCGACCGACCGACCCACCCACCGACCGACTGACCGACCAACCAACCATCCATCCAACCATCCAACTAAACAACCAACCGACCGACCGACCAACCATCCATCCAAACAACAACCAACCAACCGACCATCCAACCGACCGACCGACCGACCGACCGACCGACCGACCAACCAACTAACCAACCATCCATCCAACCGACCAACCATCCAACCCTCCATCCCTCCATCTAACCAACCAAACATCCATCCATCATACCAACCAACCAACCAACCAACCAACCAACCAACCAACCAACCAACCACCAAACAATTGAAAATGCAGAATATTTAGAAATAAAATACAGAATTCCTTTAATAAATTGAAATGGAAGTAATGAGAACTGAATAATACAAAATCATACAAAAGTACAAAACAGAACCCTTAATTTATGATAATAATTTGAGCAAACACTTATTATGCAACCCAAATAGTCCTTCCTGATAATAAATATACATTATAAATGTTATCATTTAAGTGTCAATGTTGTGAAATAATACAAATACATTGCAGTACAGGAACTACTTATTGTATGGAATCAGCCCCATCACTTCTTCCCTTGTGTCATTTATATATTTGATGTCCTATTATCTCACCATTTTAGTCAAGATGGATTGTTGATGGAGGTTATAATCTCTAAGTCTAAGTGTGGAAGTGTAACCTATCAGACACGCATCCATCTATCATCACAACCACTCATCCATTCATGAACTCACTAATCCATATATCCAATCATACGTCCATGCAGCCATTTCTGCCTCCGAGCTGAATATATTCTGAGCTCAAAGACAAACACAATCTAACACACAGTCAAACACATCATAGACTCATCATTAGGACAACCTCTCGCTGCCTCACATGGTTCCTACGCTCTCTACCTCTGGCTTACAGCAAAATCACATTCATTTAATTATAATAGGCTCTTCTCCCAACTCCATTTACCAGCTCCAACATCTGTGTGCCTTCAGCTGTGAGCATTGTGTGGCATTTTAGGGATTGAGAGAAAGGAAACAATCATCTCAACTCTTGCTAATTACCTCCTGGTTCTGTAGCGCGCTCATTGCACATTTCCTTTGAAAGTCAAACACAATCTCTGCGTGTCAGCTCCACGCAGCACATGACTCTTCCGGATGTTTTAAAGAAACATAGATTTGTCATTCTGCCAAAAGGTTGCTTCTTCCTGCACGTGTATACAGAACGTCCTCTAGTTTGTACACTTCATCGAATTTTGTTGCTGAGTACGTCTCTTCTGTTTGTTTTGCCTTTACTTGTCCTACATGTATAACCTTCTTGAAAGTCCTGCATTGGTTTGCACCAGTTGCTTGTGCATCAATTGCTTAGTTTATGTTTTAGTCATTTCTGAGCTCTCAGTTACTAATAGTAATAGAACTGAGACAACTCTTATGAAAGTATTAAAGGACATCTATTTAAAACCAACAATGGGAAGTCATCTTAATACTGCTGTGTATAAGTGCTGGGTTTGATACAGTTGACTATAACATATTACTGGGTTGGATTTTCTGTTGGTGCTCAAATAAAAAAGAAACAGCCATGGCAAGAGGAGTACCCCGAGTGTCTCTTCTTGGTCATACTCTATTCAACATGTATACCCTTCCACCAGCTCACATCTTGAAGATAAACATCATCCTATAATCCCCTCTGCTTCAGCCCTGTTCCAAAAGTGCTGATTCTGTGTCTGTAGCTTTAAATGCTAATGAGCTGCTGCTGGCCACGCCCCCTCTGAGAGATGACACAATGGTGCTCTAGGAGGAGATTCAGGTGATAAGGTGTGGGGGGGGGGTTGTTATTGGCTAATGGTTACACAAGCCAAAACACATTTGTGACATCACAGATCAGATCAGCTGAGTTCAGGCTTTTTTTTAGGTTTTTGAATAGATGGATCAGGACAAAAAGAGAGGGGTCTTTGTTCCTAAAACTTTCAGAATCTTTTTACATTGAGGGGAACAATTTATGTGCGACGGACATGAAACATATGTTTTGTATAACGGGGGACTTTTGAAGTCCAGAGAGAGTTTCTTACTTTTCAGCTCATTCCTGCTTCCCATTGATAAATGTGAACTCGCCTAAGAGCCGCCCGATACAACCTCAGTTTCCTACTAATCCCTCATAGCGTTAAGTGCTCTACTCAACTGTGGCTCATTGTATCTCAGGGTTGAAATGTGAAGAGAGAACACTGTTGTGTTGTTTTCCCAAAGTCAGCTTCACTAAAACTTGCCCAAGGGCATGTGAAGTGTTAGCAGAATCTCAAAGAGCGAAACATGCTTTACCTCCTAATCATCCCTCCCTGCCAGCTCACTCTCAGACTAAACTAGTATGATCCTCCACCACCTTCAAAGCGGGTGGTTTTTTTCTTCAGTGCTAGAACAGATAAAACAGTAATTACAGTAAACATAAATTCAAGAGTTGTTCTGGTAAGGTGCCCTTCCTTTAGGTCTAGAACACAAACAGTATTTATTGACCGTTAAAGAGTGCATTTTGTGATGGTGAGGATGGTTTGCAGTAGCTTCCCCTTTCCTGTCATCATCATCCTGCAGCCTCAGCACGGCAGTCTCAAGAATTTATGTTTGCACATGGCTGATCGCACTTGAGGCCGGACGTCCTCCACAACACAGGGACCCTCTAAAGACTCATGGTGAAGTAATGGTCAAGCACTCGGTGCAATCCTTGTTGTTTTACCCAGTCCGGAAGCCATCGCTGGAGAAGTATTCATCAGATATATCCTAGTGAAGCCATGTTTCCGTAAAGCACATTGAACTACACTCGAGATATTCCGTCTGACTCCTGGCTAACGCCGTTAGCTCGTACATTTTATTAGCCAGTGATCTTATGTTCCCCATGATGAGAGGAGGGAGACATGGCTTATATTTCATTTTATCCTTAAATCTGGAACCAGCTAACCTCCTTTTTGTCCTTTCGGTATGCTGCATCCTCTGTGTTGTTCTCCAGATTTCAGTGGGGATAGCTGTTATTCCAAACACCATGCTAGCCAGCTTTAGCTCAACTAGCTTCTCCCTGGTGTAAACAAGGCGGTTGCTAAACAACAGTGGCAAATTAACGACGGGAAAAAAAAAACATCTCTCTACAAGAAAGTTTAGAGATTGACCATCTCATGGGGTCCTAAGAGAAGTTTGTAATAGAAAAATACCGAGTAAGAAATATATTTACACAAAAAGTAAAAATTCGGAGAAAAATTGTCAAAATGTGGAGAAAAACAGAAATAAATAGTTAAAATTGTGTAAAAAAAGGTCAGAATTCCAGGAAAGAAAGTGAAAATGAGCTGGCTGCACTATATACCTTCTGTAACGCTGGGTAATTCTTCCAGGATAGATTTTGTACCTCGATTGGTCCAGTGCTTTAACAACCTCCAGTCGATGACGATGGGCAAAGCATTGTGGGTTCAGGTCTCGGAGCCGAAAATAGAGCTTGGCGGTTTTGTTGGGCAGGTCTGATCGCCATATTTTATCCAGTTTATTACCTAAGCTTTTTGAGAGTATTTCCCTGAGTCCGTGATGATTCATCCTCTCTTTAACCCACACACTCATTTCCTGGGTTACTACTGCAAGATAATGGCCAAATGAACTGTGACTTACACTCCACCTGGTCTCATTAGACATGACATGTTTTAGTATTGTACACAACATTAAGCCAATATCGCCCTGCTGTGTGAAACCTCTGAGCAGGGTGGGCTGAGCTGAAGTAAAGGAGCAGGCGAGGAGGGGCTGTATACCAATCTGTCCCCCTGTGGAGCTTTACAAAGATTAAACAAAATTAATTAAGTTCCTGTTAGTCTAAATGACTTATCTGAGGTCCACCCAGCCTATTGCACGCAAGGCTAAACCTCATCAGATGCATACTAATGATTCTCCGCTGCCACTGTGGCGAGGGGCTTTAAAACCGGCTGACTCTCTGCTTCCCAAATGATTGCCTGCTATCACCTTGGGTTTTTGTCACAAGGCCATGGCAATTAGCTTGGAACATGTGGGGAAAGGAAGAAAAAAAAAGGCTGAAGACATAATAAAAATAAAATAATTGCCCCAGTAATTATCCTCATCTTTCTCACTCAATGTCACGTGGAGACGCAGGCACGCTCTGCGGGGAGTGAGGAATGAGTCTGGGGCTTTTTTTGTTGCAGTGTAAACTGGATTAGTGCTCTGCCTGTCCCACCGTGGCAGGGGAGTGATTGGATTAACGGAGTGGAGAGCACAGCAGCATGGCAGGGGGATAGATTACCGGCCCAGTCGGGCTGTGAGACGGGCGCTCTGTGGCCTGCAGGGAGCACTGGGAGGCCCCAGACATCTTAAAGGGCCCCAGATAACCATCGACACACACTCTCCCTTTCCCTGCTCCAACCACGCCGCTATCTCTGCTCTCCTCGCTCAAACACAAGTTCACTTTCAGAGGCTATGATGTCCATTAGGGCTCCACCTGCTGCGCTGCTGCGAGTGGAGATAAAGTGGTATCTACTCTGGCCGCAGCATGCCAGTGGGTGGTGAAAGTTTCTGAAGGTTTTCCAAAACAAACTCACTATTGCTATCATGCAATTTCCACATTCACATATTTTCAGTATTTATCTCTCAGGACCAACTTGAGCAATTAAATGTGAAGATTGGTTGCTCCTTAGTGGCTTCGAAACGGCACTTTGAATATTAACTCTGGCCTGTGATGCTGTTTAAATCACAACCAATGCATTAGAGTGCTTTTTACATGGTTTTGATTTAGTACTTTATTAGGAACCAGAGTCAAGCTGTTTACTAAAAAGAAATCCGGACATTCAGAACCACATTATCCAGAGTTTCCCTTTCACACATGAAGCACACAACAGGAAATGGATATTAATGCAGATCTGCTGTAAGCTAGGTAGCTAACCTAGTCATTTTGGATATACTGACAAACACTAACAGTTATGAGACAGACTCACTCTGCAACAGAGAACGTTGTTCAGCTTCATCATCCTGAACGTCACGAAGCGCTCCGGTCCCAGCTGTGTGCGTCACTTTTTAGTGTCCCCTGGTCTCCCAGCTGTGTGCGTCACTTTTTAGTGTCCCCTATTCTCCCAGCTGTGTGCGTCACTTTTTAGTGTCCCCTGTTCTCCCAGCTGTGTGTGTCACTTTTTAGTGTCCCCTATTCTCCCAGCTGTGTGCGTCACTCTTTAGTGTCCCCTGTTCTCCGTTGTGTTTTGAGCTTCTTGCAGCATTTTGTTTATGCAGCACTTTTAGAAAACGCTTTTCGGTGTTGTTGAGTGATGTTTCCTCATTTGCATGTGTTTATACAAATGTGTGTTTTTACTTTTATATTGTTTCTTGAACTGCAGTGCGTTTATACAAAAGGAAATGTTTCGTGGCGTTGTAGCACGTGTGCACCTGATGGCAATCAGTTCTATAATTCAATCAAGAAATCAAGAATTATTTATAACACAAGTTTTTGACATGAATCTATGTTTTTGACGATCACGACATCCGACTGACATGTAAAGGGGCTAACAGTTAGCTAGCACTTGGGCTGAATACTAACGGAAGGTTACGTTCTCAAAATGCCAAAGTTTCACACAGGATTAAAGAAACAACATGCAACACAGATCCACCCCCTCATGGAACTGTAGCGAAGACGGTAACCAAGCATATTTACTAAATGTCAAACTAGTATTCTTGCGAGCTAAAGCCAGACTTCCCTCTGAGAAAAACAGCAGCCTCTCCTTTATTTCTTGGATTTATTACTCAATAACATAGTGATTATATAAGACAGGAGTGCTAGACTAAGAGAAAAAACAAGGCCCAAGGAGAGAGGCACAGCAGAGTTGTTCCTCCCTTCATGCAGCAGTAATAAATATGGCCTGTGTACTCATTAGCACCGAGCCGCATACAGTTTTGAGGAGCTTGTGCTTGATAAATAATGCAGCAGAGGAATGTCTGTTTGATCCTGGAAACAGAAGAAACCTGGGGACCATTTCTCTGCAAAGCAAAGCAGAGCAGACAGGCTTGCTGGCAAAGGCACAAAGAACACAAAGTCCTTGAAACTGAGTCATTAGATCATAACATTGTAAGAGTTTGATAGCCATTAGTCTGATTCAAAAACGCACGATCGGGCTTTAAAACTATTTTTATTTTCCAAGCCCAATGTTGTAATTGTTTCCTAAAAACACCCTTCTTTACATTCAGACAGTGTTACGCTCATTGGACTGGAGAACAAAACACTGCCGCTGCTAAATGAAAACACTCAGGCTGCAAGCAAGTCTCCGGAGGAAAGTCTGAGGAATTTTTAATATTCTCCAGCAGAACAAAAAGAAAGCCTCTGCATCTCGTGCTCTGCCAGGAAACTATACGTCACTGCTCATTATTTACACATACCTGCAGCTTTCAGAAACATTTGAAATACTTTCATGACACCTGGGATTGGATTTCTTAAACAAATTAAAGTGCCATATAACCGGCTTTCTCTCGGACCCTTGATTCAACATTCCTAATTAATATCGCACAAATGTCACTGGGTGTTCGAGGAGAAATGACGGACGGAAATTAGCTGTCAAGGGCCGTCATATTCCTTCCAATGCATATGGCACGGCGCTGCAGTGAAGAAGACATTCAATTGAAAGAAAGCTGTCATTACACTTTGAGAAAATAATAACCCTAATAAGGATTTTTAAGGAGCGCAGCAGATTGACAGCATCAGGGCTGCAGTGCTGCCGGAGCGCATGGGAAAGCTGCTTGGGCACTTTGTTCCTGAGGGAAAGTAATATCTGCAGTGAGCATTAGGCGCCGAACCAATGCCGCTTTTCTCAGTGTGTGAAAACCCACTGTTGTCGATGGAGACGCCACTTTTGGAACGTAGGAAGATACTGTAATATCGAGAAAAAACATTTTGAGGAAAAGAGTAATTCTGAGAAAGAAAGTCAAAATTCGGATATAAAAGTCAAAATTCGGAGAAAAAAAGTCAAAATGCTGAGAAAAAAAGAAGATTTTTGACTTTTCCGTAAACATGAGATGTCACTTTTTCTATAAAAACAGAAAGTTGGAAAGAGGTATGGATGGCCTTGGTATGGAGTAAAAACCGTGCATCTGGTGTGTAGAGCCCTTTGTGGTTCAGAGCTTTACATACTTTAATTACATCAAACCATATAAAGCTTTTTATGGCTTGAGGTTAATAAGTTAATTAGTCCAGTTAGACCTGGATAGAAGGACATTCAATTTGTCCCTGAGACGATGTTCCTGCAACATTTCTGTTAAAATCCTTGTCCTACTTTAATGCATAGGCTCCTTCTTGAGCATTCCCTGTCATGTACCCCTTCCTGAGTATCCATAATTCAGAGCTGCACCCTCTGAAGTCAGGGAAACATCACCTAATGTTGTGAATATCTGGCATGAAAACATCTGTGAAGCCGGAGCTGTGCAGCCGATCGTCTCCAGGCTCTGCTGTTGTCTCGTTTTGAAAACAACACAAAGCGCATCCTGAGCGGGCGGATATGACAGATGGATGTGATTTAGGACAATATACATTTCTTTCTGGAGATGTTCCCTCCTGTTGCAGAGTCTCGGGAGTCAACAAGCGAGGAGTCAGCGACGGGGGGTTGTGTTGTTGGCAGGGCGCTGCTATTTATAATCACTCAACACAGGGAAAGTGTCCAGAACTGTTAGGAGCTCCTTATCTCATGGCTCTGTCAATACTGCTCTGTGTGGGCGGGCAGCGATGCTATCACAACACACACACACACACACACACACACACACACACACACACACACACACACACACACACACACACACACACACACACACACACACACACACACACACACACACACACACACACACACCCCCCCTGCATTCTCTGTAGGATCAGTAGATTATTCAATCAATTATTAAACCGTCCAAACTTTCTTCAGTAAATTCCCCCAACATGTTATGTCTTGCTGCATATTCTATCACACTCTTTGCACAGCCAACATGTCGTGCTAACATTTCCAAAACACCAACATTGTACACTTTGGATTTTGGATGAAACAAACACTTAACGAGAATCAACCTTCTCATCTCTGGTCAGAAGTAGTATCTGTATTGCTTGCAGAAATACAGAAGCACCTCCTTTTTTAGATTTAGTACTGGATAAAAGAAATATCGCACGCACGCACGCACGCACGCACGCACGCACGCACGCACGCAGGCACTCACTCACTCACTCACTCACTCACTCACTCACTCACTCACTCACTCACTCACTCACTCTCACACTCACACTCACACTCACACTCAC
>NW_011354606.1:0-9526 GCF_000735185.1 Notothenia coriiceps
TTCTGGTGTCCTTTGACAGCTCTTTGGTCTTGGCCATAGTGGAGTTTGGAGTGTGACTGTTTGAGGTTGTGGACAGGTGTCTTTTATACTGATAACGAGTTCAAACAGGTGCCATTAATACAGTTAACAAGTGGAGGACAGAGGAGGTTCTTAAAGGAGAAATTACAGGTCTGTGAGAGACAGAAATCTTGTATGTTTGTAGGTGACCAAATACTTATTTTACCGAGGAATTTACCAATTAATTCATTAAAAATCCTACAATGTGATTTCCTGGATTCTTTCCCCCCATTCTGTCTCTCATAGTTGAAGTGTACCTAGGATGAAAATTACAGGCCTCTCTCATCTTTTTAAGTGGGAGAACTTGCACAATTGGTGGCTGACTAAATACTTTTTTGCCCCACTGTATATGGAGACATATTAAAGGCACAGGGTCACATATATATATTCTGGTCAAACACTTCATGGGCAACCAGGAAAGGGAGGCTCGTAACTTTCGCACGTAGCACCTGGATGAATTTTGAACCACTCAATCCCCTTCATTCTTCATTTGTCATTTACCTTTGTTTTTTTCTTAGCAACACAGTATCTGACACCTGTGCCACCACCCTTGATAGCTGATTAATTTCCATTAGGTGCAAAAGGGAGTCCCATCTCGAAGGGCGTGCGGCACTGGGGGCGTGGTGTTCTCCCGCAGGTGCTTGCGGTTTGCATTGTTGTCCCGCTGCATCGACGTCATTTGACATTTATACCTGCCCTGCAAACCCACTGATCTCATGACCATTCAGCAGGCGGAAGAATAAATCCTTAGCTGTGTAAGAGTTCATAGGGCTCCCTGGATGTTATTTATCCCTGCAGCAGAGGGAGATCCCATGTGAGTAGGCTACAAGGCATCCAGGGGTTAATGTGAAATCCTCCTTATTCCCCTCATACAGCATGATTTATTTCCCCGACTTAAGTTGTAGCACATGTGTCTCGCATGGACAGAGCAGCACATCGGATATGACTGCTGCCCCTGATGCCTTGGGAGTCATTTGTTAAGGGTCCAAAGGGGTCAGAAATAATTGTTGACCTTAAAATCAGCCACGTATGTGGCGTGCATATCAGCTGTTGTACACGTTGAAACTTAAAGGTTATTTGTGTTGCTTAACAAGCATGAGGCTTAAACTCAAGTAGCTACCAACAGCTGGTGAGCTGTCACGCTAAAAACCATCCCAGCACAGGCAGAATAAGTGACACTGTTACACTGAGAAAAAGCAGCAAGCAGCCATTGTACAGTCATCAGATCTGTTATTTAATCACAAGAGAGCCTGGATGTGACTGCAGGCTACAAACCTGTAAAAGCCATTAAGGTAAGCAGCAAAGGTTAGCCATCAGGATGTCAAAGCCTTGTCGAGGCTTAAAATACACCGTTCTCCACACTAAAGATGTATTGTCATCCTTCCTCACCATTGTTCATCCTCATCTTCAGTATCCACTTGGCTCCTATTCTTAGCTCCATTGTAGCTGGGATTACGGTGACATGTTCCCTATTGTGTCCCAGAGAGCAGCTACAGCATCCGAGGCTGCAGGACAACCCCAGGTCCGTCAGTCAGTTAAAGGAGGCTTCACACCAGATACTGTTACACACTGGTGTGATGAAGCCGGCTCACAATGGTGGATTGTGTTTGAAGGGAATTTCAAACATCATCTAGGAAGACACTTTCAAATAAAGGTTATTTATGAGTCCATTAGATAACTGATAATTCTAGTCATGATTAAAACATTTACTGATGGTTAAAGTTATAGTTCAACATTTTGGAATAAAAGCTTGTTTGACTAAATATGCAACCATGTCTCCTTCAAAATTACATTCCCAAATAACTCAAATGTTTACTAACTGCAGAAATGTATTTTCTCCTAGACCACATTACCAAACTGGCTAAAAACGACATAGATAGGTTCGGTTAAACAGAATTGATTGGCTTAAAATAAGTTAATGTGAACAATTGCTAAAAAAAAATGTAAAATGTTTAGGTTACAGATGTATATTTAAATAAGTGAGCATTGACATGGGACACTTACAGACAGTGTTTTCCACCTAAACCCTATTGCCAGTGTACCATAAGAATCGTTTTAATCAAATAATCAAAGAGGCATTGCAGAGATCAATTTAATGTGTTGGAATTTTACTTGGTTTTCTGTAAAAAATGAACATACAATCTAGTGATATCCCCAAGGTTTTGGTCTTGAAATAAAATTAAGGGTCCTTTTGGTCTGAGGTCGAGACAGGACTGAGCAAAGATGCAGTTGATTTCCGAGAAGAGTTCAAGACCTTAAAAAAGTGGTCTGGAGAGAGACCAAGACAGATCTCAAGTGTTACAGTACAGCAAAGAGCTGGCTGATGGGTAAAGTTGTGAAAACATTTCCCTTTAAACGTTATTGACGATTCAGTTTCTTTTGACATGAGCAAAAATTTTAGGCGCAAGGCTGAAATATAAAGCTAAAGCTAGCAGGCAGTTGCTGATTGCAAAATGATGCAGTGATATTTAGTATTAACTTAACTGAAAAAAAGCCAACAATCTAAATATGTTTACAGTGGACATTAAATGTGATGCGTAATGTTTCAGTACTCAATTACATCATCGCTTTGAGCCCTCAACTACAGTTGTGGGCATGTACAAATCTGAAAACCCAAAAGCTAAATATCATGTTTAGAATTAAACTATTTATAAATCATGTATATGCAAAAATGAGCTGAGAAATAGTTGATACTTTCAGACCATTTCAGCCTCATTTAAAGTTGCATGTATACAGAACAGATGAGGCGAAAAAGGGAACAGTTAATGTGTAATAAACCTGGCTTTAAGAAGGAAGGTTACAATTTCCCACTGCGGAAAGCATATGCAGAGCCAAAGTCCGGTCACGTCAGTCAGTGGAGCGCCGGGCTGATCAGCTGCAATATGTTCAGCTGACCCCTCGAACTCTGCTGCACACCATCTGGACTGTCTGTGTATTTGTTCACCTGTAATATAAAACTGCCCTGTAACAAACAAGTGAGACATTCCTTTTCCTGTTTTAGTTTAAAATCCTTGATAAGTGCAATAAGTCAGACCTGCTCTTTTAGTGCCAAACAATAAACCGAGCATCGTAACTCTGTTACATGTGCAGGTGCTTAAATAAGTCTTTAAATAACTGTAATCTGTTAAAAACACATCAGAACAAGATAAAGTTATACATTTGAGGAAATTTTTGTTAGCAGTGGAATGACTGACATTTCATTTCCCCCTTGTCTGTCACTGGCTTGACAAAAGTAAAATGTTATATGGCTAGCCTCCCAATATAATGTTTTTAAACAAATGAACGCTCTTCTTTAACTTTAGTTGTATATTCTTTATGCAGGTGACGTTTTTTTCTATGATTGATGTGTGCTGACTATGTTAATTATTAGTCTTTATCCATCCACTCCAGTATACTTTTCCTATGTTACCAATTATCTTTCACCAGATGCCCCTCATGTTGTGGCTACACTTCAGACATGCAGGTATAAGTTCAGCTCATTTGACGGCCATCTTGAACAAAGTCACGTGTTTTAATGCTAATTCAGTTATCCTTGAACCGGCAAATAAGCTGTATTGTTTCCTAGGCAATTCTGATAATGTAACCACATATGTGTCCAATAAGAACTGTCAGGAAATGGGGTCAAAGGTGACATTGCTAAGGCCGGCAAAACATCAGAAGATTGAGATATAAATCTGGCAAAGTCAATATTAGTCAGATAGGAGATATGAGGACTTTGAAGGAGACATCTCTAGATCAATGCACGGGCCCTCAGGACTTTAAAGGCAGACCCCTCCGCCCTGCCCCACCCTCCTCTCTTTAACTCTACCTGCACTCTATCTCATCCATCTCATCTACAGTGCTGTTAGGCTGCTGCTCGCCCAGCTGCCTTCTCAGGAATCCCCATCCAGTTAACAAATAACAAATAAGTGACCTCATCTGATGGATGACTCACTGAGAAACCTAAGAGGGATGCTTTCATCCAGCCTGCAGAGCTACTGACAGCGTAACGTCTTTGGAGATTTTGGTACAAAAGAGTTGGCACAGCTGGTTCAGGAACATACTAATATTTATTTGGTGCGAGCAGATACTGGCTGACAATGCATATGTTTTTCATAAATTCTACTTAACATAGCAATTTGGATTTGCAATGCATATCCACTAAGTTGAATCGGACAGATGATTTCACAATATGGTGTTCTTACTTCTTTGATGTCTGGAAATATTTCCATTACTTATAATGTCAGAGCTCCAAGCTCCCCATGAGCCCAACGTTTTTGCTTTTTAAAATTAATTCCTATTCTTTATTCCTCACTGATAGCTAGGTACATGAAAACTCTGGGGCACATTTTCACAGTAGAAAGTCCGGCTGAGTTGATTACTCACCTCAGATCACCCTTTATCAGTGCTTCCCCACCGGTTCCTCTGAAGGGAGAATTGCTACAGACGGCTGCTGATTTTTAACCAGAAATTTAATTTTCCATCATCTTACTATTACTTATTACTGTCAGAAACAGAATATATGTATTGTCATCCAAATAATTCTAAATGTATTTCAGACCCATTCATCTTGCAAATACTATCCATCAATTTAAAGTACAATATCAAGGTGTTTTTATTTTATTTACATCTCGCTTATGGGGTCCACATCCATAACTTAAAGGTAGGGTAGGTAAGAATGGAGAAGCCAGCTCGAGTGCGCTAGAATTTGAAAGTACACAACCGGAAAAAATCTGCCCCTTCCTTCAGACTTCCTTACAGAGCCCCTCCTCCAACAGGCTGACAGGCAGGTAGGCCATCCAGTTATTTTAGCCGGGCCAGCTCAGATGATTGGTTGTGCTTTTTACAGCGCCACGGCTTCCACAGATGACATTTTTTAATGTATTTATTGTCAAAGCATTTCATGTATTTATTATCAAAGCATTGTGAGACTGCATTGTGAGACTGACTGTTGAGCGGCCCGACCAAGCAAGGAGGCAGAGGCAGAGAGTTAAAATATAACCCAGTGTGGGCATTTATTCAAATCATGGGCACATGATTCACAGCCTCAATTGCTGTTCATGTGAGCACAGTCACCAGCCACAAGGATCTCACACACCAAACAAAACAGGAAACACAGAGCCTAAATACCCACAATAATTAACCCAACAAGACACAGGTGAGGGGGGGGATGTTAAGAGCATTCCATGGAATATAACAAGTGTTTCTGAAGTGAATTACCTACCCCACCTTTAATGAAGAAGCTCAACCATAAACTGTATCTTGGATACACATGCATGTCGATATGAAAATAAGACGGTAGAAGACTAATATACTAATAAACTTACTATTTCCAACGACAAAGTATACCCACAAAGGTATCCTAGATCAGAGAAATAAAAGGGGAGTTTCACGTGGTCTAACTAACCGTAATTCAGGTTGTAAAATTTTTTTCTTATTTTGAATGGCCCTCGTAGGGGGCCTGGGGGGATCTCCTAACTCCAAGAATGGAGCATGAATTTTATACAAGTGTACCTATCCAGGATTTACTAACGTGTAAAAAAAATTTATCCAATTTGGGTCACAGGTAATACAAATAAACACCCATCCCATCTAAATTTCAAATCCCGATAGTGGTACCGTCTTCGCGACATTTATAACTGTCTTATTTAGGTCCTTTTACCAACCTGTGTTTTCTTTTGACCATCAACAAAAACACAACCACGAACAACAAAAACATATTAAGACGGCCCGGACTGAGATAACAGGCGTCAGGCCGGGACGTGTAGGTAAGGTTTGTTAGGGGAGTTTTGAGTGGAAAAGTGAAACGGAAGTTGAGCATTAGTTGATTGGGGAACGGGATAACAGGAGGATCGAATCGTGAAGAAGATGAAAAAAACAATAAAACAAAATGAACGAACATAGCGAAACTCGTGGTCCTTTTCGAAATATTTACTTACATAATAAAATATAATTAATAATAAATTAGATAACTAAGCACAACCTGGTTGTGTTAAAAGGGGAAAAAAGCACGTAGTGTGTCTGCTTACAATTTCGCTACATAAAGATATCCGTCCATACAAAAGCACGGACGTGGTGCAGAAAAACAGGCCAGACCAGAACCTTCTCGGCCTTCGACACACCAAGCAGGTATTTTTTTTAAGAACGAGTAATAGTTCGGTTGCTAATAACAAAAATAAATTAGATATACAGACGTCACCGCCGGCCAGGTATCCCCGCGATCCCCGCGGCGGGGGGAGAAGGGTGTACAAACTAACAGTAAGTTTTAATTTTAAGTATTATTTTATTAAAAGGTTTTTTATACTATAAAAAATAACAATTTCTTGTTCATTTATAATATATCAACCATAGTCATTTTACATATTAGAGTTAGTTAGAACAAATTTTAAAAAAATGCTCACAGATTTCAATGACTATTCAGTGTCAAAGGACGGACGCACATAGTAATGGGAGAGACAGGCCGCAAATCTTTTCTCGGGAGTCGGTCTCGTCGACTTGGTTGTTCTGACTGACAACGATTAGACATTTGATACGCCAGGCTGTGTATTAAAGCGGTTAGTCGCAGCAGTACTAGACTACGAGTTTCCCGCGGGAAAGTCGCGGGACCGACAAACAGACAAACACCGAGAATAGGTTTCACTGACGATGTCATCCCCTACCGACGCAGACGTCAACATCTGAGCCACGAATCACCTAGCGGCCTCGACATCTAATTTAAACGTACGAATAACATCAACACATTCGCCGTTCCGAACACCCGTGGTACCTCGTATACACACCGACCCCTGGACATAAAAAGTCCTTCTCACGTAGTCTCCCTGAGCTCAACAGCTAAGAACAAGTCAACAAGTAGAAGGAGTGGGGAGTCCTGAAACTCAACGCGCGCGACGATTTCTCTGCGCGATGGTACCTTGGTTTGTTACCACATGAACATAATTTAAGGCTCACCTTTGCCAGCATACTCATTTAAGACTAAAACAGTCTTTAGCCCTCTTTACGCCGTGTGTGTCTGTGTGTGGTGTGTGTGTGGTGGTGTGTGTGGTGTGTGGTGTGTGGTGTGTGTGTGGTGTGTGTGTGTGTGTGTGTGTTGGTTGTGTGTGTGTTGTGTGTGTGTGTGTGTGCTGTGTGTGTGTGTGTGTGTGTCAAGCATAAATCAGAGGACTAAAATTTACGGGATCCGATACAAAAGTGGTAAAGGTACTGGGGTGGTTTAATAGAAAGGTGGTCGGCGTGACTTACGACTGACAAAAAACGGGCACTTTTTTATTTACCCCGAGCGTGAGTCCTTATGACTTTAGACATAAAAAAAAACAAATAAACAACATAAGAAAAGATTATTGTATGACAATAAATAGTGTTATTGTGTGTTAATAGGAGACAAAAAGAATAAACAATAAGATATTAATAGCCCGAAAAAACCCTGCAGGCAGTCCTTGACTTAAAGTTTTAATTTCAGTGGCATTTGTCTGAACTTGGGTTCATCCTGTGACCTGTGTGACGATCACAGGATGAACCTAACGTCTACATCAACAGGTTTATACCGCCTGGTAGAGCGTGTACGCGTCGACGTCTATCCCGTCCCGCCGTCTAGCCCATCACTGCGGTACCAACGGTACAAGGGAAGTACAAATAAAGAGGCGACACCTTGCGACGACGAGAAAAAGGGGACGGGCTCCGTTACGCAAACGAGGCAGGCCAATCAGGTGGTCGATACATACTTTTTGTGGGTGGGAGATGCGGAGAAGGTTCGTCTGTTCCCCTGCACTCCGTCTCAAAGTCAATCTAAAAAAAAAGCGGCCAGCTTGTACAAGGCCAATTTCAATTTTAGCGAAGGCCTGGTTTTAATCTTTTCACGGCCAGTCTCCAGAACCGAAAAATAAATAACTGAATTTTGTTATGTACTTATTGTTTGAGATGCTATTATTTATTCTTATTTTTTTTGACACGGAGCAGAAAAGGAGGGGAGAAGAGCTGTCGGGTCGTCGACTAGAGATTCCTTGTGCCACCCCCTCTCCGCACTCGCTCGTCCGTAACGAAAGAGCAATAGTCTTTACTAGCATATCCGCATTTGTGGCCTCGGCAAACGGGGGGGGGGCGGGTCTCGCAAATCAAACGTCTGATGGGAGGAACCCTGGGCAATAGCAAAGAACGCAAAAGGTACAGCCGCGGAGCACACCGGCTTGGGCAGATAGACTATCACTGACAATCGTATATGCTGCGCAATGAGCAGGAGCCACACCGGCCCCCGAATTCGTCAGTTGGTCCCCGTATGTCTCTCGACCAATAAAACAAAATCCCCCACCAATCCATATAAACCCTCAGCAGGTGTATTTTCACCATCTGCGTCAAAAGGTTTTACAACAGGTTCCCCCTCTTCCATATTTCTTTTCTCTTATCCGGGGTTTTATCTTGGCAACCCTTAGTGTCCTTATCCCCCCCGTCTCTTCCTTCTACGTTTAAGTGTCAGATTGTCTCTTTCTAGCAGACCTGTCTTCCTGGACTTGGTGAATTCCCGTCACGGGACTATGGGTGATGTCCCAAGATCTGCCTCCCTATTTCTACCTCACCAAGTAGCATAGGTTTCCGCGACACTCCACGAGTACGCGCCACCGGAACCATAATTCGATACCTGAGTGCATACCGGAGGCATTATCCTCTAACTACATAAATTAGTTTACAAGGAGTGGAAACGGTCGGATTTAAAACAGGACCAAAGCTATGTTGTTAAGATTACTGCAACTTACCGTTCGTCACCTCGTTCCCCGCTTTAGCAAGCTCGACTAGTCTTCTATGTACTATTCATTCCACACATGTACTTCGACTGCTCAGTGTGTATTCAGTGTTACGTGACGATCTCGTTGTGACTGGATCATTTCGACTGAATCTCAGATTACTCCTGACTAAGTTCACCAACCTCACGTCTGACAACTGGCTAACCAATGAATTTGACCAAACCGAATCTAGATGTTTACATACATCTGGGTTCCGACGTCTTTGTAGTCGTTTACATGAATAAAACTGCGAGTCTCCATTGAGTACAAATTAATTTTCTTGCTCAAACAGTAGACGTTGAATTTAGAAAGGGGTACCTAGCTTTCATGTCTTGTCTCATAGTACAAGAGACAGGGACGACGTGCCGAACTCACCAAGTGAAGGTTGGCCAGGCGGTTGTATACAGTAAGGGTAGTCACGGGGTGCTATTAGTGAGGGGGGCTCACTAATATGGTATATAATGGAATATATGTTTAATGATTTAGCGTGACCACACTCGATGATCCCGACGGTAGTCTGAGTTACAACAACACCTGCACGACGCGTACAACTAACTTGTTCGACTGGCAAGGAGATGGTCCTCCTTTAAGACATGTAGAATTCACTCATTCTAACCTCCCCTCAATAAAAGAACCTCGGTCTTAATAAACACACAAGACTTTCAGTATCAACCAAGAGGGTTCCCTCTGCAAACGGACCACAAACACATAGAATATTC
>NW_011354606.1:9562-21264 GCF_000735185.1 Notothenia coriiceps
GAGGTAATTAAAATAGCTACGTGTGATATTCTAACCTGAAGTGTGTGTTTGTTCCGCTCACCGCTGCATGTGATCATGCAGAGCTGCGTGTCGACTCGTCAGCAGCAGCTGATCTCTCTCTCCCGTCAGATTAGACTTCACTCTCGTTTATGTCCATATCGATCAGATCCAGCTAGTTCTAGCTAATGATATGACTACCTGCTTATTAAAAGACACCTAAACAATAAGTGTCGCTATGCAACCGGGTGAGGCCACAAAGTATAGCGCAGCATTATGCATTTGTTTACATGCCCACCGGAACCCCGAGGCATTACCAACAGATCAACGCACAATCAACCCATACAGGACATCTCTTTCTCCACATTAAGTGTTAGACATTAGAATGGACTCTTCTTGTCTGTCACATAAGTGGCGCAACTGAAGCGGTATTGTGCTAAAGGGGAAAATATATTTTGACCGGAAAGATTTAGATTTGCCGGTCTTCAGCATATTTTACCGGTCGTAGTCCGTTAATTATCGGCTAACGGGAACTCTGGTACCTGCACGGGTGAAGTGTTACTGTGAGAGGTGTGTGTTTATAGTACGTGTACCTGCACAGGTGAAGTGTTCGTTAATATGAGGTGTGTGTGTGGAATTCTTAGAAAGTAAACATTCTTAGAAAAGTCTTAGATTTTCTGAGAATAATAGAAGTCATTTTTTCGCAGAATTTTGACTTTCTTTCTAAAAATGTTGACTTTTAAAAGAAAGAACTCTCAAAGAGAGGTAATTCATATATATAAATATATATAACATCAAAGAGGCCTACCCTCTCTCTGGGTTCACCACGATGGCTCTCGGTTTGTCGTGTTCTCCGCGCAGAACCACGCCCACTCGGCTGCCGTCGGTCCTCGTGACGTTGATGACGTTGGTGACCTCGCTGGTCCAGTAGATGAAGCGGCTGAACACGTCGATGCTGAGGTCGTAAATCTGCAGACCAGAACCAGGACCCTGCAGCGGGCTGGACACCACCGTCATGCTCTGAGGGGACAAAACACACATATACACAAATTGGGTATTTACCAAGAATAAAGTGACACATTTACACGAAAAAACATAATAACACAAAAACAGATATATAATTAAGGGTCCGATTGGGGACTCTCCAACCCTCCGGATGACGTTCTGCCATTAAGCATTTTATAATATATTCATGTATGTTTCTGTACCTGGTTCCCGTCCTCTGTGGCCCTCCGGATGACGTTCTGCTTGGAGTCGATCCAGTACAGCTGCTTGTCCAGCGGGTCGTAGTCGATGGCGCGGACGTTCCTCAGGCTGTGGATGGGCAGGATGATGTCGGGGCTCTGCTGCTCGTCCATCACCATGCGGTTAATGGCCGTCTTCTGGCTGAACAGCAGGAAGGAGGTGGGGGCTGCAGGGGAACAAACAGGGGGTTCAAATGATACCAAGAGAGACACTTTGACTTGTTATTGCTTTATTTAAGGTTGTCATATTCAAACATATTTATAAGAAACAAGGAATCCAAAAATATCTGAAAAATATCCGGCAACTGAATAACCCATAGATATTATCAAATAATTAAAAAGTAACAGGGGGGTTAAAATGATGTCAAGAGAGACTCTCTGTTCCTCCTCCAAACTCAAAGAGCGTTCACACCAAAAAGATCTGGAACTAGAACATTTTTTCGGGAACCTTTTCACCCCCTTTCAGCCCCTGCTAGAGAGGAGGTTCTTTCATGGGAGGAAAAGGTTCCTATTTCTGATATGGCAACACAAAAGAAAACATGGGAGCGGTGGAGATGAGGAGGTGTCGGCGTTCTGGCGATTTACTCTGAAGCCGGCTTCAGAGTAAATCGCCAGAACGCCGACACCTCCTCATCTCCACCGCTCCCATGTTTTCTTTTGTGTTGCCATATCAGAAATAGGAACCTTTTCCTCCNCAGCCGTCCATGCGGCTGTCCTGAGACCCCCGCGTCTCCTGTTGGCTCTCCAGCCGACTCCAGCCCCCGTGTTCTGTTGGCGAACCAACCGTC
Source organism: Notothenia coriiceps (assembly GCF_000735185.1). Taxonomy (NCBI): domain Eukaryota; kingdom Metazoa; phylum Chordata; class Actinopteri; order Perciformes; family Nototheniidae; genus Notothenia; species Notothenia coriiceps. The sequence goes on from NW_011354606.1 coordinate 11,592, forward strand.
TCAAGTCTCTTCTCAAGTTCCTTCTCAAGTCTCCTTTCAAGTTCCTTCTCAAGTCCCCTCTCAAGCCACATCTCCAGTTCCCTCTCAAGTCAACTCTCAAGTTCCTTCTCGAGTCACCTCTCAAGTCTCCTCTCCAGTTCCCTCTCGAGTTCCCTCTCGAGTCCCCTCTCGAGTCCCCTCTCGAGTCACCTCCCGAGTCACCTCTCAAGTTCCTACCCGAGTCCCCTCTCAAGTCTCCTCTCAAGTCTCCTCTCGAGTTCCCTCTCGAGTTCCCTCTCAAGTATCCTCTCGAGTTCCCTCTCAAGTATCCTCTCGAGTTCCCTCTCAAGTATCCTCTCGAGTTCCCTCTCGAGTCCCTTCTCAAGTCTCTTCTCGAGTCCCCTCTCAAGTCTCCTCTCAAGTTCCCTCTCAAGCCCTCTCTCGAGTACCCTCTCGAGTTCCCTCTCAGGCCCATCTCGAGTCTCTTCTCGAGTCCCCTCTCAAGTCTCCTCTCAAGTTCCCTCTCAAGCCCTCTCTCGAGTTCCCTATCAAGTCCACTCTCAAGTCACCTCTCGAGTTCCCTATCGAGTCCACTCTCAGGTCACCTCTCGAGTTCCCTCTCAAACCCTCTCTCGAGTCTCCTCTCGAGTCCCTTCTCAAGTCCCCTCTCAAGTCTCCGTTCAAGTTCCCTCTCAAGATCCCTCTCAAGTCACCTCTCAAGCCCTATCTCGAGTTTCCTCTCGAGTTCCCTCTCAAGCCCTCTCTCGAGTTTCCTCTCGAGTTCCCTCTCTTGAGTTTCCTCTCGAGTTTCCTCTCAAGCCCTCTCTCGAGTTTCCTCTCGAGTTCCCACTCAAGTCCCTACTCAAGTGCCGTTGGAGGTTCCGCCGGGGGTCCTGCCAACCCCATGTCCTGTACCGTTGGAGGTCCCGCAGACTGCTCTTCTGCCGAGGGTCCTGCCAACCCCATGTCCTGTGCCGTTGGAGGTCCCGCAGACTACTCTTCTGCCGGGGGTCCTGCCAACTCCATGTCTTGTCCCGTTGGAGGTCCCGCAGACTGCTCTTCTGCCGGGGGTCCTGCCAACCCCATGTCCTGTGCCGTTGGAGGTCCCGCAGACTACTCTTCTGCCGGGGGTCCTGCCAACTCCATGTCTTGTCCCGTTGGAGGTCCCGCAGACTGCTCTTCTGCCGGGGGTCCTGCCAACTCCATGTCTTGTCCCGTTGGAGGTCCCGCAGACTGCTCTTCTGCCGGGGGTCCTGCCAACTCCATGTCTTGTCCCGTTGGAGGTCCCGCAGACTACTCTTCTGCCGGGGGTCCTGCCAACTCCATGTCTTGTCCCGTTGGAGGTCCCGCAGACTGCTCTTCTGCCGGGGGTCCTGCCAACTCCATGTCTTGTCCCGTTGGAGGTCCCGCAGACTGCTCTTCTGTCGGGGGTCCTGCCAACCCTATGTCCTGTGCCGTTGGAGGTCCCGCAGACTACTCTTCTGCTGGGGGTCCTGCCAACCCTATGTCCCGTGCCGTTGGAGGTTCCGCCGACTGTTCTCCTGCCGGGGGTCCTGCCGGCCCTGTGTCCTCTTCCGTGGGGGATCTTGCCGACACCGGCTCCTGCCCGGCCTCCGGAGCTGTCCGGTCTTCGCCCTCGAGCCCGGTCCCCTGAGTTCGCCCGCTGTGGTCTTCACCCCTCCTCGAACTCTGTCTTGCCCCCAGGCCGTCCGCCCGAGTTCCCCACCTTGGTCTCTGCCTTGCCCCCGGGCCGTACGCCCGAGTTCCCCACCTTGGTCTCTGCCTTGCCCCCGGGCCGTCCGCCCGAGACCCGTCCTCCAGAACCCCTCCACCCACCCTGCTGGACTTTGTTTTTTGGGACGTCTGGGATCCGTCCCTTGAGGGGGGAGGGGGGGGGGGTTTATGTCACACTGCTAAGTTCATGTCACGGTTGTAGTTTTGTAGGTTAGCTTGTTTTTGCTGTTTTCCATGTCATGTTTTCCTCCGGGTTATTGTCTGATCCTTTTCCCTGTGTTTTTCCTCTTGCCATTAGTTACCCTGGTGTGTCTAGTTATCTGATTGTGTTCACCTGTGGCCCTTGTGTTTCTCCTCCCCTGCCCGGCTGTTTCTCGTCTTGTGATTATCCCTCCCTGTATTTAGTCTTGTCTCTTCCTGTCTTCAGTGTTGGTGCTTCTTTGTTCGTGACTTCGTTCACCGTAGAGTGTTTTGTTTACTCAAGACCTTGAAATAAAGGTATTATCAAATGTTATCTGCGTTTGGGTCCTACCTGCTTCACTCGGCGTATCAGCCGCAAATGTTAATGTTTAGTGGCTCATATATTCTATCTCTGTTGAGCTGATGCAGATGCTTCAATCAAGCTGAAATGCATCAGTCAGAATCAGATGTTGCTTCAGGTCTGAGAAAATCAGGAGAAAATCTCAAATCTGCACTTAATGAAACATTTCTCACCAGGTGCACTGCCAGAGACAAAGGTGGGATCATGTTTGTAATCCTAAAACTTCCTAAATCATATTTGAGAGTTGGGTAGTAAATGGACCATTACTTTTTATCCCATGCTTTTATTCTGAGATCAGATGTTCATATAAGATTACAATATTCACATTTGGCTTATACTTTGAAAATGCACCTTGTTATAAAGCTTTCCGTTTTATATGAATGAAACACAGCAGAAGTGTGTTGATATGTGGAGAGGATCCTGCTAAGACCATCATCTGTATCTGTATTTGAATCTTACAACATGATATACTAAGTCCTGAAGTCTAAAATCGATTAGTGACTTTGACCAAATGGTTTATTTTATATGGAAATTGGAGCCTATTTGAGGGTTTGCTTCCACCTACTAAAGTCCCTATTATGCTTTTTGGGTTTTTTCCCTTTCCTGTAGTTTTCTATAGGTTTTAGTGTAAATGGTCTGCAAAGGCTAAAATCCCTGTGTTCCCTCTCTCTTAGACTTGGTTCTATGGACCAAGCGGCAAAGGTTGCCTATTTCTGGCCAGTTATTTCACACTACACCTTTCATTTGTGAAAATGTAAAAAAAAAAACATAAAAATAGTGTGAGAACAGAAAGCTCTTAATAATGCCTTACATTTTTTTTTTTATAAACCATCTGTCCTGTTTTTTTTATTTCTACATCAGAATTAATCAAGATCTTGTTTATCAGCTGTATGGTTTGTTGTCACGTCAGTATCATTTTACTGTTATACATTAAATTAAGACTGTACAAGCGCAGTTATTAGTTGCCGGGACGACATGTCTCTGGAGCCTGATGTGTGTAATCAGAACTGTATGGTTTCAGTTAGCGCTCGTGTAGGATGAATGCAACAAGAGACAGGAAGTCAGATGGATAGCTGGGTAAGCCTGCTCAGTTAAACCTGTATCCTTGTGTTTCACGATAAAGAGGGCAGTGTTCTTATCAATCTGCACATTTTTCAGAGCTGTGCTGGAGACAAAATCCACATACTCCCCTATTGTGTGATATGGGGGGGGATTACTTTTGCTCCAGGCATTCCTTGTTATTCTAGAGGGCCTCATGGTCTACTTTTTCAACTGGGGGAAGAAACATGGCAGGACTCTGTTTTGACGAACCTTCCAGAAATGTGTTCTAGGACTGAGCACTCTGACAAACAGCCGAACCACCCGACCCTCCTCAGCCAACTGCCTCTGGAGAGGAACGCAGCAAATGTTGGGCCTAATAATATTCTGGGGTAAATACAGAGAAGCACATTTTCCTCAGGGGTATGAAAGGGCTTCCAATATTTGTTATGCGCACCAACCAACGTGAGACGTATCTTTAAAGTTATTTCTCAACTGGTAATAAAGAATCACCCTAAAACCACCCACAGATATTGAAACATATGTAAATGTTTATTTTGGATTTTTCATATTTCCCATATTAACTTATTAGCTGTCAAATTAAGTTTTATAATAAAATTAAACAGTTTCTGAAGGAACAGCGAATAAATTCAGCCCACAACTGAAACTCTAAAACAGAACTTGGTCTCCACGTGACTACACACATGATATCATATTGTACACATACCAGATATTCTTCCAGGAAACTTTGCAGGTAATCATGAGGAAATTCTAGACACTTCAAATAAAGCCTTACTGTATATTTACGTTCAAAGATAAAGACCTAAAGGTTTCAAAGCCCTCTTCACTCAGGGGTAGAGTTATATTGGAGCTGGATTTATTTATTTTTCACACACAAAAAGAATGAAATTTGCTTTGAAATAGACTAACCATGTGAATATTTTCAACTGTAGAATGGCTGCCAATTTTCAAAGGAAAAATACAATGGTCAGGACTTCAGTGTCCTCAAAGGTAGCTACAACCCCATGTCCAAAAATAGCTAGGATTTTATTGCTTCAATCAAAAAAAAAAATACCTTCCAATCTATTAACAGCCTGCAATATTCAGAGGTTAGGTTTCCAAATATTTAACATAAATTGTAAAGGTTCCATTTGGTGAGCCAAGACATTTCTGAGGCATACTTTTATACACGTTTGTACACACAGGCCGTGAGAATTTTTAAGTAGATTTTGTACTGTCTTATAAAAACAGAAAATACTACTGAACACCTGAAACATTCCCCAGCTTCTTTTTGTCACACCAGTAGTCCATTAGTGGACCTTGAAATGGATATTCAGCCTTTCTATCATAAAATGGTATTATTACTCCATTAACATTACCCTTATTACCGGTTTAACGCTGAAATCAGACACAGTATCAAAGTCTTGTAATGTGAAGAATGACATATTATAGAATATCAAGCTGACTAAGCCTAAGAAAGCACATAACAGGTCCTTTTAAGGTGTTATTTTAGTTTTCATTAAATATTTCTGATAGTGTAACTTTAGTGTGTAATTATCCGACTCTCAAGGAGAAAATTACTGTATTCTTTGTAGATTGCAGTGTTCTGGAAATATTTTGCATTTGCCCTTTGGTTTTTTTTTTTTTGGCTCTGTCTATGCAAAAAATTACTTTCTACAACATAAAGTATGCAAAATATAGAGTATCTTTCTGTACGTTTTCAGGAATCAGAATGTTTGATCACATTTGTTAGACAGAAGGACTGGCAACGTAACTCTCATCGGGTTTTTACCAAATTTAGTGATGTGTGTCTCTTTCCTTCACCACTTTGACCCAGATCCAAACTTCCGAATAGATTGTGATATACTTTCACATTCATGATCCCCAGGGGATGAATCCTTTTGATTGTGTTGATCCCCTGACTGCTAACATACAGTATGCGGTTTGAGTTAAATGTCTCATCAACTGTTGGTTGATTTGAAAATGTGTTTGGTACAATAACTTTGGCAATCCTGTGACTTCATTAAGTACATTTTTTTATGTGTCTAATTATTTGGTTTGTGTTAAAATACCTGCAAATGTAATGGTATTTCCATCAGCTCCAGCTGTACTTTGTGATTATTGCTTAAGTTTTACCTCTCCAGGCCTCTAAAAATAGTTTGAATGACAGAGAAACTACTTCTCCTAATGATTTTCCCATCAGCCGTAGCTGTCAACAAAATTTCCGGAGAATGATCGCCACATGGGCTAAATCGGACAATACACAGACTTTAAATGAGGAAAGAGTGAAAATCTGTTTAAAGTACTATCCGACAGTTGTGTTCTCTCACACAACTCATCCGGGCTATGTCTAAATATATTCAGGACAGCATTGCATGTGTGAAAGGGTTTCAAGTCAAATAAAAAAAATACGTGCAGCATGTGAAAATATTTACAAAAATGTGCTTGAATTTAATGTGTCCAATTAGATGCGGAGGGTTGAGTGTCCATAGGGCTAGATCAATCTGTCTGACATGCTTGCTTCCTTTTTAGCAATAAGTATTCTTTGGCAATGGTTATGCAGGATAGTAATTCAGTTTAATGACACATAGCCAACATGATACAGAACCTTAGATGAACAAATGACCTTTCTCATGTTGCAGTTTCAGAAAATCCCACAGCTTCCTGCTTTGCTGTTGTCCGATTTGATTGCCCAGCGGAGACTGGTTGCCTATCACCAGCAGCAGGGAGAGGAAGGATGAGATAAGCTATGTAATGCAACGCCTATCAGGCAATATTGTACTTTGTTTTTAACAATGGTTGAACTGAATACTGTAACAGGAATTTCCTAAACAATATTAGGCTTAGCCGAAGAAAAGCAGTCTGGATTAGACCACACTTTAAGTTGAAGATTGAGGATGAGAAACACATGGCAGCACACGTCATGCAGAAGTATTATTTTAAGCAACACATTAAGTTGACGAAACACTCGAGTCAAATGTAATTAAAGTCAGATCGTGTCTTAGACGGGGCAGTGATATCATAAACCTGTTAATGTACGCATTCAAACACTTTTTCTTTTGCCTGTATTCACCTTGCAGGTGCAACTATGTGGCTTTTATCCTGGATAAAGTGTTTAAGTAATGGATGTTTAAAGTTTAACTTATTCATATGTCTAATATTAAAGTTCACTTTCCATTCAGGAAGTATGACGCTGCGCTGTCAGTACTGACAGCGCAGCGTCGCTTCTCTATGTTTGTGATTGGTCGAATGCTCCAAATACCACCCCTTTCATGTGAACGCGCACCTAACTACATAGGACATGGCTGGCTTGAGCGATTCACTTGATAACCCGCGTCGTAGTACAATTTAGCGAGAGCGCGTATGTTTTGGATTAGGCCAACCGGCTAACTCAAACATATCCAGGTTAGGTTGAACCAGCTTCGTAGTACAGGCCTCCGCTGTCAGACTGAGAGACTGATAACTACAGCTCAGGTGAGGTAAAGGACTTTAGAGTGTTTAGATAGTTAACTTAGTCTAAATTATCTCTGTGGGTCTCAAACGGTTTGGTCACCATTTATGTAAACACATATTTCCATTTGAAGGGGGAGTGATTAGTCAAATATGCATGAATAATAAATTTTTAAAGATTAACTAGGTGAAAAAAGGTAAGATAAACTTTAAAAACTTGTTGAGAGCTAAAATTAGTCTTTGCTGCTGCCTCAAAGAGGAGCAGGGGAGAGACAGGTTAGGCTGGTTCAGGAGCCCAGACACACTCACAACTATAAATAAACAAAAACCAATAAATAAACAAGTTTCAATGTTTTTTCATATTGGATATGGTATGTTATTGGTTATGGCCATGTTCTTCTGATTATATGATTATTTGAATGTATACAGTTCTGTTTCATATGGGTGTAGTCTCTTTATTTCCCCCTCAAAGTGCACCATATTGATGCATTTAAGTCCAACATTTAAAAAAACAAATCTTACCGGGGGAGCATGCCCCCAGACCCCCCTAGAGGATTTGAGGTCTACCCACTTAAAATATGTTCACATGGATAGGTTCCTAAATAGATTTGCACATTTTTTTAAATAGTAACCCATGTCCATATGTTTATTCTGGGGTAGTAGATTTAAAGTTTAGGGCTATCACTATGGGCAGAAGCGCTGTAAATATTGACAAATAAATCCAGGAAAATGGCACAAAAGAAAACTGGTAGTGGCCGGCTGGGTGTGTAATTCCAGGCCTGACTTATTGTCCCAGTCCGGCCCTGCCCCCAAATGATCACCCTCCTCTTCCTCCTCCTCTTCCTCCTCCAGGAACCAACGCCTGTTCTGAGTTAAATGGCGGCTGCAGTCACCTCTGCCTCTTCACTCCTCGAGGAGTGATCTGTGGGTGTCCCATCGGTCTGGAGCTGGTCTCCGACATGAAGAACTGCATCGTCCCCGAAGCCTTCCTGCTGTTCTCCAGACACACGGACATCCGCCGCATCTCGCTGGAAACAAACAACAACAACGTGGCCATCCCGCTGACCGGCGTCAAGGAGGCGTCCGCGCTCGACTTCGACGTCACCGACAACCGCATCTACTGGACCGACATCACGCTGAAGGCAGAGACACTTCTTTATATCTGGACACTTGTTTCTTGACCCATCTTTTCCAGACTATTTATTACATATTTCTAAGACAAGCTTTCTTCGTACACTTGTTTCTTATAAATATTTCTAGAAATGTACTTTGTATAAATCCCTCTCCTCTCTGCAGACGATCAGCCGGGCCTTCATGAACGGCTCGGCTCTGGAGCACGTGGTGGAGTTCGGGCTGGATTACCCCGAGGGGATGGCTGTTGATTGGCTGGGGAAGAACCTCTACTGGGCCGACACGGGGACCAATCGCATCGAAGTATCCAAACTGGACGGGCAGCACCGGCAGGTTCTGGTTTGGAAAGACCTGGACAGCCCGCGGGCGCTGGCTCTGGACCCGGCTGAGGGGTGAGGGATCAGTACAGGAGGGTTAGAGGGGTTGAAACATTTGGAAAAAATTGAATATTCTCCAAGATTAAAGACAAAAAACGCACAAATTAAGATAAAAAACAGTTTAAACAAAGTCTCTTCCGTGATCGGTTGAGAAAAAAAACAGTAGGAATATTTTGAGGGTTTTTAAATATAAGTTTAACGGAAAAAATGTTTAATATTCTCTAAGATTGAACACAAAGAAAACCTCAAAAATTAGAATAATATTATAATTTTCTTCCATGAATAATGTGGTATTTTGTAAAGGAAAGAATTTAATATTCTCCGAGATTTAAATGTTAAAATTAGGAGAAAAAAACCAAAAATAATTGTTTGAAAAATCCAAAACTTAAGTTGTAAATTTGCCAAGAAAATACACACAAACTACAATTCATGTCGTCCCAATAACACCCCTTCATGTCCCTCAGGTACATGTACTGGACGGAGTGGGGGGGGAAGCCTAAGATCGACCGCGCGGCGATGGACGGGACGGGGCGTCTCACTCTGGTCTCGGACGTAGGGCGAGCCAACGGACTCACCATCGATTACGCTGAGCGGCGCCTCTACTGGACAGACCTGGACACTACACTCATCGAGTCCTCCAACATGCTGGGTAATAACATATCACATGATTAAACATCAGATGGTGCAGAAGTTACATATTTTAGAACTTCAAAAATGTGTCTAATTTAAAGAACCAGTTATTTCTGATCATTTTTCTGGACTTTTTTTTGTGCAAGATGTCATTAATGTTAAAGCCATTCAGGGCAATTCAAGTACATTTCAGAGCTGATAAAGGGGGTTATAACCAGCTCCTCTAACCCCCCCCTCTCTCCCCCCTTCAGGTGAGGAGCGGGAGGTGATAGCAGACGACCTCCCTCACCCCTTCGGCCTCACCCAGTACCAGGACTACATCTACTGGACGGACTGGAGCCAGCGCAGCATCGAGCGCGCCAACAAGACCAGCGGGCAGAATCGAACCGTGATTCAGGGCCACCTGGACTACGTGATGGACATCCTGGTGTTCCACTCGTCACGGCAGGGGGGCTGGAACGCCTGCGCCGCCACCAATGGGCACTGCTCTCACCTGTGCCTCGCCGTGCCAATCAGCGGCTTCGTCTGTGGATGCCCCGCCCACTTCCTGCTCAACGGAGACAACAAGACCTGCAGCGGTGAGATTAGGCGATTTCACACCAAGTACTTTTCCCAGGAATAGTTCCTGAACTCTTTAGTTCCTGAACTTTCTAGCAGATCGCGTTCACACCGGAATAAGTCCCTGAGGGAGGGTTAGGCAAATGAAGCCGCTGACGTCACTTCTTATTCTTCTGCTTTGGGTTTACTGGCAGGCCGCAAACCACTTCACGGCGTATACTGCCGCCCAAAATCC
>NW_011354606.1:21309-23632 GCF_000735185.1 Notothenia coriiceps
CGGCGAGGTCTAGCGAGCAGAGGAAACGACAAGTCGGCTGCGGTCGTTGGGCTCAGGACAGCCGCATGCGTGCGGCCGGGGCTCACGGCCAACAGGAGACGAGGAGCTGGCGTTGGCCGGTACGCCGACAGAACTCGGGGAGCTGGCGTTGGCCGGTAAGCCAGTCCTGGAGCCGAAACTGGAGTCGGGACCATGGGTACTGGGGCCGGTACTGAAGCCAGAACCATGGCTGCTGGGGCCGGAACTGGGGCCGGAACCATGGCTGTGTGGGCCGGTTCCGTAGCCGGAACCATGGCTGCTGGGCACGGAAACGGAACACGGGACCATGGCTGTGTGGGATGGTACTGGAGCACGAAACCATGGCTGTGTGGGCCGGTACTGGAGCATGGAGCCATGGCTGCTGGGGCCTGTACTGGGGCTGGAACCATGGCTCTTGGGGCTCGGGCTGCTAGCTTGGCCTTGCGACTCCTTCTCTTAGCAGCCGCCTGAATGCTCCGTGGACCTCCATATGCCAGACGAGTTCCAGAATACGACTCCTGGACAGGAGCAGGAACTGGGGCAGAAGCATGGGTTGACTTCAGACGGAACCCACCGAGGCGTATGGTGCCAGGTTGGGAATTGGGAGACAGGGAGCTAGCATGCCCTGGGCTAGCAGGCCGGGAATCACACACCGAGAGGATCTTTGAAATCCAGCCAGGTAAGAACTTCACCAAACCTGGTTTCTCGATAGCCATCTGGCGCGCCTCTGACAACACAGCCTCCCGCTGCTGAACTCAGGGTGCTCTCTTCCATCGATCCGAGCAGTTAGCCAAAAAAAGGAAAAATTCACTAATTCCAGCTCGAACGGATCTGCTGGGCCCATTTCTTGGTTGGTGCTTTCTGATACGCAGAGTGAAGCAGGTAGGACCCAAACGCAGATAACACTTGATAATACCTTTATTTCAAGGACTTAATTCTACTTGGACAAACAAAACACTCTACGGTGAACTAGGTCACAAACAAAAGCAGCACCAACACTGAACACAGGAAGAGACAAGACTAAATACAGGGAGGGGTAATCACAAGACGAGAAACAGCTGGGCAGGGGAGGAGAAATACAAGGGCCACAGGTGAACAACTTCAGACAACTAGACACACCAGGGAACCTAACGACAGGAAAAGGACCAGACAATAACCCAGGAGGAAAACATGACAGGGAGAACAGCAAAATACCCAAACCTAGACATAGAAACTTGACATGACATGAGAATCGTGACAATCATATGATGTTAAAAGCTTTGCCTTCGAAAAGCTGAACGCAGGTGGCGAAAAACAAATCTCCAGGTTCACTTTGAAATCTATAAAGAGAGACTTGGCCTTTATAATTTGGAATTATTCCAAATTATAAAGGCCAAGTCTCTCTTTATAGATTTCAAAGTGAACCTGGAGATTTGTTTTTCGCCACCTGCGTTCAGCTTTTCGAAGGCAAAGCTNCACACATGTCATATTTGTCAACTCAGATGTGTATTTACCTATAGAAACAAAGTATTTTCTGTCCTTTAAGTAGGATTCAAATTAGAACTGTTGCAGAAAGTCCTACCCAGTTTTCTAGTCGGTCGAGTAATATGTTGTGGTCAACAGTGTCAAACGCAGCACTGAGATCTAATAATACTAACACTGAAGTTCTGCCACTGTCTGTGTTTAAGTGGATGTCATTGAAGACCTTTACAAGAGCAGTCTCAGTGCTGTGGTTTGGACGAAAGCCTGACTGTTGAAAAACAACCTTTTCAATGATTTTACCTAGAAATGGCAGGTTTGATATGGGCCTGTAATTGTTCATTACTGAAGCGTCTAGATTATTCTTTTTTAAGAGCGGTTTAATGACTGCAGTTTTCAGGGCATGTGGAAAAATACCTGAGTGAAGAGATTTGTTTACTATATGAAGTAGATCTGAGGCCATGCAACGAAAAACATCTTTGAAAAATCCTGTTGGAATAATATCAAGGCAGCAGGAGGAGGATTTCAGAAGTTGAATAATGTCCTCTAGGTTTTTATCATTAATCTGATGGAATTGTGTCATGATGTCTGAATTGATATTAGGTGGACATAGGGACAACACATTTGCTGTACCTGATACAGAGACACTGACTGCTTGTCTGATTTTCTGAATTTTGTCAGTGAAGAAGGAGGCAAAATCATTGCACGCCCTGGTGGATAGAAATTCAGAGGCTACTGACACTGGGGGGTTAGTTAGTCTATCGACGGTAGCAAACAAGGCACGTGCGTTGTTTTTGTTTTTGGTAATGATGTCAGAGAAGAAAGACTGTCGTGCGTTGACAGGGGT
>NW_011354606.1:23677-29341 GCF_000735185.1 Notothenia coriiceps
AGTCGGCATCTCACAAAACAACAAGGTCTCAAATGAGGTTTGTTCTGGAACTTTATTTCCATAATAAGTTTACAATAGGACGCAAACCCAGGGATGGACCGAAGTGTAGCCGCATAGTCTTTCGGTCCGGTTGCCCGTCTTTACCCGGGCGGTTCCGTTCTAGGCAAGCTCGGACCTTAATCACTTAAAAAAGGAAAAAACCCGATTGACGAGCCGTAGCTACCTTCTTTCCCGTGGGCCTCAACGTCGGTCAGCCCTCTGACACAACAGTCTCCTGCGCGGTCTACCCGGTAGCTCTTGGTCCAAACAACTTCAAGAATGACCGAACCTTAAAGTTTTCTAGGAGAGCCACACCACTAAGGGCCGGACGATTCCCGGGTCCCGTACGATCCGGAGGGACAGAGGAAGGTCGGACACGTGGCTATGGCAGGTAGGGCACCCAAGGGGCAGACTTCAGTTGCCGTTAGGCGATAGACGTGGCGTCAAGGACGAGGACAGGTCCTCATGCATAAGACCTTAAGGCAGACCGTATAAGTCACGAACAAAAGAAGCACCAACACTGAACACAGGAAGAGACAAGACTAAATACAGGGAGGGGTAATCACAAGACGAGAAACAGCCGGGCAGGGGAGGAGAAACACAAGGGCCACAGGTGAACACAATCAGATAACTAGACACACCAGGGAAACTAATGACAAGAGGAAAAACACAGGGAAAAGGACCAGACAATAAACCAGAGGAAAACATGACATGGAAAACAGCAAAAACACCCAAAACTACAACCGTGACATGAACTTAGGAGTGTGACAGCGGCTGATGATGATTTAGCCTGCCAGATACCTAACAATCAAACAAAGTCCAAATCCATGTTTATTTGACTAGATTCTGTCATAATACTGGGTGTATTGTTTTGTGAGGCAGAGTGTCCCGTTTCATTCTACATGGCCTACAGTAATATATAGCACATGTTAGCGAGTGACCACCTACAGGGCTGGACAGAGGCTCAGCGATCGGACCGAGCTTGGTGCCATGAAGTTAGGGAGAGTTTTTGATCACAATCTTCTTCCTTTAACATCTGGAACACTCAAACTTTCTCCAATCGATTTTCCAAGTTTCTCCAGCCAAATCGGGAGCATTCATAAAAGATGTGTTCTTGATGTCGACAGATGTATCTCAAATAAATATACAAGACTTGGTAATACTAAGCAGAGTGATTTCTGCTCTGGATAAATTGATGTGATGGCAGTGAGAAGTAATGGGGATGGTTCGACTCTAAAAGGCTGCAAATCCACCTTGTGATTTATTGTGATGAATTTCAGCATAAGCCAAGACATTCATCTGGTTGCTTCGTGTTATGTGTATCCTCCCTTCGAGTGAAAAGGGTTAGAGGAAGTGACATTTTTATAGAATCCAAATTGGGTCCAAGGTTTTTATGTATTCATTATAAATAAAGCTTAATGTTTAGAGGGAGACAACAGGCAGACTGAGTTCATCCGGTATTTGACAAATGGGAAGAGAGGGGAGTTCCAAGAGGGGATGTGGAGCGGGCCAACGGGAGGTGGAGCTCAGGACAGAGTGGAGAGTGTTGCATATTGGGAAATGTTTTTTTAATGCCACTGAATTCTCTCCCCACTAAATATTTGGTAACACTTTAGAATGCCTGTTATTAAGAAATGGTACAGTGACAGTTGATTTGCCTTAGTTGAATAATGATTTCACAGTTATGCAATTATAAAAAATAAGGTTTACTAATTATTATGCTTTTATTTATTTAAGAACACTTAATTATTGTAACAGTTAATTTTTGCACAAATTATAAAATTATAAATTCAGTATTTGTTAATGATTGCCAAAGGACTTGTAATCCTTTAAGGAAATGTTTGTAAAATATTAAGCTGGACCAGCTACTGGTTATTATTGATCAACTATTTGGATGGTTAGAAAGTTTAATAACTATTATTCCTTGTTCAATGAAAACAAATAATAATACATAGTTTGGTAAGCTTCTACATTTAGGAATAATCTTAATTTCTTTAGCATAATGATTATGATTTCTGATCCAATAATCTATGTAATGTTTTGGATGTTTTACAAAATATGTATTTAATGTGTTCAAATAATATCATAATGAATGCAGCAATAAACGTTTAATACATATTTTACTAATGTAATAATAATGTCATTGTTATTGTCCTTTTATCAGCTACAATAAATCATTTATAAACTAGTTATTTCATATTACACAAACTAATTAAATGTACATTTATCAAAGCTTTTCTAAAAATAAGCAAACATTTTCAATTATCATTTAATTGTCAGAAGATACACATATATTTACTCATCAGAAAAACTCCCTCAGAATATCGTGGGTGATCCCCGCAGGAACAAAGACTCATGAACAGCATTGAGCTGCATTAACATCATGGGATGAGGGTGCAGAGCAGCCGCGGTGAAAATAGCTCTTTAGTTTTGTTTCTATGGTTACATTCAGTGCTAGCTTGCGGCGCTACATACAGCTGTCCTCTAATTGGTTGTGAATCGAAAGGTCAGCGGGGAGAGTGGGGTAAGTTGAGCCATTTTTTTGTTATGCTGTCCTCTAGGCAAGGAGAAATTACACATAGTAAAAATGAAAACACACATCTATTATTCAGGATGTCTCCTATCAATGGCAATGATAAGAATTAATATTTGATTAAGGGCAGTAAAAATATGACTTCTAATAAAAAAAAAAGTCTTGTGGCTCAACTTGCCCCAGTGTAGGGGTAAGTTGATCCAGGTCAGGGGGTAAATTGAATCACTGTTCAAACCTGGGCATACCTGTTCAAACCTGGGAATACCGACAACAAATCTTAAAGGTAACTATAAACAATAAATAACAAACCAAATACAAGCTTAGTTTTTCAAATATTTTTAATATAAATTAAATTTCGATTGAATTGATTGATTTTTTTTAACATGTTAAAAGGAAAAGTAATCATACAAATGGTGATACAATTTCATACATCTTACCAATCAAACACAGGGTAAATTCAACTTTAAATGTAGCCTACAATGAGCTCTTATTATCAACTTGGCCTACTTTCATTCATTTCTCCATTGAAAATCTGGCTCAACTTACCCCAAGGCCCATGGTTCACTTTACCCCATAGCCACCATTTTAGAAAAAATAGCCTAGCTTTACAATTCAGAGTCATCTTTAGCTTAATGATTCACATGGTTTAATACACTGCCAACACATCAACATATACAATATATGTGTTTAAACCTGGATACTTTTTTTTTTGACATGACAGCCGGTAGGCTATAGCTGACATCTAGAAAATGTACTTTGACAAGCAAAAAACTTTTTTTGTAAAAATGTTTACTTACCAGAACACAATGAGTATCTCTCTTTCACAGGCAATGAGAAATGGGTGGAGCTTGCATAATTTCTGGTCACTTGATAACAACTATAAGGTGTTGCCTGGTTACAGGGGGTGGTTCAATTTACCCACTGGCTCAACTTAGCCCCTTCTCCCCGATAGGTCAAAGTCACAGCTCGAGATTGTCACAGCTCGAGATTGTCTCAGCGCTCCAAGTTCAAATTATTTAAACTTTGACCTCGCTGACCTTTCGACGGGCAACCAATCAGATGACAGCTGTATGTAGCGGTGCAGGTTAGCAGAGTTGTGAACCGCAGCAACAGAACTTAACTGGCTGTTTCCACCCAAGGCTCTGATGTCCAGTATCACAGGAAGCTTCAGCAGTGTGGCTTTGAAGGGTGAACACAGAGGCTCTTAATAAAATGAAGCTCTAAAATGTGTTGGCTCTGTTTAGCTCTCTAGAATGTGTTTAACTCTTTCAGCCGTGTTGATGAAGTTTGATCAGCAGAAGTTGTAATGCTCCCCGCTGACCCGGGGGGTTTGCAGGCCAGGGTGAAATACTGGGTCACTGCGATCTGCTTCCACACAGATCTCTGGCAAATCACGAGGAGGAGCAGAGACCATTTGTCAGAAATTATCTTGACATGTTGATGAACTGTTTTGCGGAATATGTAACCTCCAGAAACATATCTTAAAGCGGCTGAGGTAAGTGACTGCAGTCGGATTACACTGTCCAGGAACATGCATTATATATTTGAGAGGTGAGAAGTTGTATAAAGTAAGCAAGAAGGAAAGATTTCTGTTTCGGGCGAATCGGTCACCATTTCCACGCGGATCAAAGCCGTCCATGCAGCCAAAAGCACATTCTTTCTTTCACACACAAGAAAGCTTTTATTCTCCAAAGCGTTGCAGCCAGCAGGCTTCAGTAAGTCCTCGGGCGAGAGTGACCCGCCCGCTGAGTGAATTTCTCAAAAAGTGGCTTGGCCCCCAGCCCCTCCCTGTAAATCTCACCTCCATTACTTAGCTCTCAAGCACGCATGCACGCACGCATTATCATTCCTCTCCCCTTTTTTCACTTCCTCCCTCTCCTTTGTGTAACTGCTCTCTGAGAGACGATGAGCATCAGATGCGTAATTGCTGCTGGGATCTAAAGGCCTGGAAGCACCTGTGATGTACGAGATGAGACAATTACACACATGACAAGGTAATTAGTAAAGGGAACATCAAGTCCATTTTACAACCTTGAAGACTTCCTTATTTCAGTGATTATCAGTGACAGTGGCCATGTGTGTCCCATTATCACATGACTGAGTTTGCACAGCTAAGATGTGGCTTTGCTCTTGGTTTCAATCCAAAATTAATCTTCCTTTCCAAGCTGGGCATTTTGAATTGAACTGTATACATGGGATGGTACCAAAAAAAAAAAAAAAACAGGTGGCTTAGACTGTTCTAATATGTTTTAGAATCTGTGAAATTGTTACCTGTAAAAATTCATCGTCATGCATAGTCTTTAAATGTAGATCGATGTGTCTTCATTTCAGGCCGACAACACACAGTTGTATTGCGTTTCAACAACATATGTTACTTTTAGGTTACCACTCAACATATAAATACAGCTTCAAAGTAACACAAACGTCCTGAAGAAGACGTGCACGCTGATGTGGTAACCATGACACCTTGATCAAGATCTCTTTGTGTTTGTTATGGTTAGTATTGGAATAAAGTCTGTTAAAGTGAATGAGTGTTGCCAGGGTCATCCCTCCCTACAGCCAGATCACGCAGACTGCGTGGGGCCTCACCTTGGGGAGGGAGCCTCAACTGAGCCGCAAATGCGGCGCACCAGTATGCGCTTATGCGGCGCAATTAGTGTGGCGCACTAGCACAACACCCCCCTAACCCCCCCCGCCGACGCCCGCGAAACAGAGGGCCTCATCATATAACTTTGCGTGGGGCCTCAAGTTGACCAGGGACGGCCCTTAGTGTGACCTTAAGAAGCTGACCTTCTGTGGCCATTTTGGATTCGATAACTAAAAAAACAATCAATTCAAAACTCTAGAGAATCTGTTGGGATTGCCTAAAAGCAAAATAAAACATTTTACTACTAACAGTGGTGAGCAACCTTTTCAGGAGAACCAATTTCTCTTTGTATCACGGTGTCTTTTCAGTTTTAAGCAGCATCAACAAAGACTTACAGGTTTCTCTGTCATTTCAACAACTTTAGAGACCTGGGGCCGTATTCACAAAGCATTTTATCTTACCGCTAGGAGTTCTCCTAACTCGCGCTAAAACATTTTACGTAGGA
>NW_011354607.1:0-6347 GCF_000735185.1 Notothenia coriiceps
GGGACATTTCGAGCATCAGGCCCCGGCCGTTTCTCAATCGCGAGGATGCTTGCTTGGTAGCACATGTCTTCCGAGTCACTTCCTTCAGAAGCTAGGCAAGAATCCTTCCTTGCATTCGGAAAATGAAGAGTGGAACAGGCTCGCAAGTGTGCAGGTGTGCGTCATATGAGAGGCCCCGCCTTACATTTTCCGCCACAGATTTAGGGAAATTGGTCCGTGCGCAAAGCATTGTGGGGATTTGAAGGACGCAAAGTCTACCCATGTGCAGCCTCGAAATTACCCCCAAACCAAGGACGCGGCCTCAGTGGAATTCCAAGTATGCTGGAGATTCGAACAGTCCTTCGGCGGCACTCGATGACGTAGCATCCTTGAAATATTGGCTTGGAAGCCAGTTTCCTCGCGATTGAGAAACGGTTTGCTAATGTAATTTTGTTTTATAAAATTAGTTTCAAACTTTGTAATTCTCGTTTGCCCTTCTCAGCCACCGTAGCAATTAGCACAATGGGAAACTTTGAATGCACGTTATAATACGTTCTGCCACCACGGGTCTCTCGATCAAAACCGTAATGAAATACATTATTTTGGGAGGGATCAAAGATAATCTTTGAATGGCTAATTGCTCAGAAAATGTAGATAAAAGAAAATCTGCCACAAATCTGCACATTTTAACCTTTTTAGTCTTAAAACTAATTGACATTAGTTCAAAATGTCTTTGTTTTCATAACAGGTGACCTTTAATGTTTGTGTGTGTCCCAGGTTTGATCGTCCATGAGGGGGCGGCGGTGTACAGCGTGTTCCTGCGCTGGCGGGCCGTCAACCTACACTGGGACGTCCAGAGCTACAACAAAGCCAAGGACCTGGAGGAGACGAGCACCGGCCAATCGGCACTCTCCCCCAGGACGCTGTGGTTACCATTGACTACCTTTGCACCCGATGGCCCTTTACGCCCCGGCACCCAGCTGGAGGTCCAGCCATGGAGCTGCCTCTGTTTGGGGCCCTTTTGCCACGGTTTGGGGCCCCGAAACCCCCTGAGGCGGAACAGGGACTCTGGGCAGGATGTCATCCGGGTGACGTCGGTGTGACACCAGGCGGGATGTATGGTCCTGATGGTTTGCACTGGGCAACTTTTCTTTGTGGATTTACTACTTTTTTTCGAGTTAAGTTTGAATTTTGCTCCGAGGCCGGTTCTCCCTAGACCTTCATGCAGTATTTATGTCATGTTGGATGGAAAATAGTCATGGAAAAGATTGTAAGATTAAAAAACGTGAGACCATTTTTTTTATTATCACACAACTCATCAGGGTTTAAGACGGCACGATTGGCTGGACGAGAGTTAACACATGGTCACCAACCAGGCGGTGTGTTTGCACCTGATGGTTTTCACTGGGGGGCAACTGGGCAGCTTCATCATCTTTCTCATCATGGATTTATTACATTTTTTCGCAGATCAACCAGATGTCTTGAAAAATGTGAAACGGTCCCCAAACGATAGGATGTTGTCCCCAAGATTAGACTAAAGCCAAGTATATAGTTAGATAGTCTTAAAGTTACAACCAACCATAATGCTGATGTGGCCCGCGATGAAATTGAGTTTGACCCCCCTGCTCTAGACTATTGTGCAGTATTTATGTCATGTTGGATGGAAAATAGTCAAGGAAAAGATTGTAAGATTAACAACGTGTGACCATTTTCATTATCATACAACTCATCAGTGTTTAAGACGGCACCATTGGCTGAATGAGAGTTCATCAAAGCACTATAACCCTTACATTTGGCTAAAATGACCATCGATGATTGGGTAAGACTGATTTGAGGAATCTTTTTAACGCTTTTGCATCGTTTGGCACCAGGTCAGATATGTAAGAGCTTTAGGAAAGTGTTACTGGGAAAATGATTTGAAGAAGTATTAAAGGAAGTTGCCACATGAACACGGCACAAGTTCTGATGTTTACTTGTAAACTTACTGGAAAGTATTATACAAATAAGTTGAGATGTTCTGCAAAATCTTAGTTTTTAAAGCACTGCAGTTCCCATTAAAAAAGAACAGCAAAGGTTCTTTGAAAGCTAGCCGTTATAACAGTAAGCATTTAAACATAATAATCTTCAATGCAGATCAACCAATGTGTTGAAAAATGTGAAACAGTCCCTAAATGATGGGATGTCTCCGCTGTTTGTCCCCAAGATTAGACTAAAGCCAAGTTCTGATAAATGATAATCTGATTAAGAATGAAATACTGATCATGATGAAACATGTCCGTAGCCTACATGTCTTAAAGTTATTGTTACTTTTGCTGTTTTTAGATTTTGAAAAGCTTTGACTTCTTCCAAAACTGCCGGATTCTTGCTGTGTTTCCGGATAATCCTGTTTCGCGTTTTGTACGAATAAATCCTACCTTTTTGGAAAAACCAGAAGGAAGCAGAATTCAGCGACTAAGACGGATGGCATATAGGCACAAAACAAACAATGCAGGCATCAAATCTGGACTCTTTTGAATGTCATTGGAACTTGATCTCAGATTATTTGTGCCAGCATGGATACAGATGTTGAAAATGATGGATTTAATCCTTTGCCTTTCTGTTGAGCTTCCAGGAGCCCTGTGTTGTTTGGGAGGGTGTTTTTTGCTGTTGTTGGGGTCTCTGTTCTCGACTCTGGGTCATTTGGGTCGTTAGATTTGTTTTGTGCCTTAGGAGGCTTGGTGACGTCTCAATGCGCAGCACAGAAATGACTTGAATGTGACTTTTGCTGTCGGCTGTATTTCTATTTCATTTGAATGTAACATGGATGTAATGTATAAAGAATATTTATATAAATGGAGAGCTCTGTTGGTTATTTACCTGATTTCAGGAAGACACTTTTTTTACAGCAAGACCCAAGGGACAAAATAGGAAATGTTTGCGATGTTGGACAGCAGGAGCTTTGTCTCCCTCTGGGGCTTTTATCTTGAATAAACAAACCACATCTGCAGCTTCTAATAATAATAATAATAAATGATATTTATATAGCGCCTTTCAAGGGACACAAGGTCGCTGGACATGGTGGACAAACAAAACAAACAGACAATTAATGGGCAAAAAAAAGAGCTTCTGATGTGATGACATCATCAGTGACATCATAGAGCCTCTCCCGAAAGTATGCAAGTAGACCATACAAATTTCATAAGTTATAATATTTATTTTTTGTCTTTTCTTTTTCAGGAAGGAAGTACATGACGCCACATGAATGCAGAACAAGTGCTCCAATCATGTAACGTAGCGTAACGCTTTTAAAAAGGCACAAACCTTTTTAAAAGCTTGTGCTACATGTTTCCTGTCGTTGCTAAGCGTCTGCGTCGGACCACTCTCTTGCGTCTGCGAGCAGCAAGGAACTTCTTCTGAGGTCTCATGCGTCTGCGCACAGGGCGAGCAGCTTGTCTGCGTTTGCTTGGCATCGTCAAAAAACGTAAACTCTGTGGAGGAACGGGGCTGCGGTGACATCACAGGGCTGAGGCTCTGTGATGTCACCAATGATGTCATCGCACTCTGCATGACGTCATGTGATCACCGATGAGGAATGTGAAGAAAGCTATGACATCTTGCGGAATGTGATGACATCATCTGTGACATCACGGAGCCTCTCCCGAAAGTATGCAAGTAGACCAAACACATTTCATAAGTTAGAATTATTTTTTGTCTTTTCTTTTAGGAAGGAAGTACGGGACGCCACAAGCCGCTCGCCCTGTGCGCAGACGCAGAAGACCTCAGAAGAAGTCCCTCGCTGCTCGCAGACGCAAGAGAGTGGTCCGACGCAGACGCTAAGCAACGACAGGAAACATGTAGCACAAGCTTTTAAAAAGCTTTGTGCCTTTTTAAAAGCTTGATGAATCCTGTGATGGAAAGGTAAAAAAAGATAAAACAGGCAAAGCACCATAACACCTCTATCAGCTGACGCCAACAGGCAGGAACAGGGAGACACTGAGAGCACACGCTCACACTGGGTCAAAGTTATGGGCCCAGGAAAATATGTCAACAATGATGTCATCACATTGTCATGTGATCACTAGTGAGGAAAGGCTCTTTGACGCCACCGATGCAGAATGTGATGACATCATCAGTTGTGTCATAGAGCCTCACCTGAATGTTTTAAAGTTTGCAAAGACGAAAAAACGCAACGCAACGTGATGTCATCGGTGACATCATCACATTCGGAGTAACGTCACACTCGAAATCTGACCACTCGTCTGCGAGCAGCGAGAGACTTCTTCTGAGGTCTCCTGCGTCTGCGCACAGGGCGAGCGGCTTGTCTGCGTTTGCTTGGCATCGTCAAAAAACGTAAACTCTGTGGAGGAACAGGGGTCTATTTGCAAACTTTCAGGAGAGGCTCTGTGATGTCACGGATGAAGTCATCACAATGCAGTGAGGAAAGGCTCTTTGACGTCTCAGAGGTCCCTCACTGCTCGCAGACGCAAGAGAGTGGTCCGACGCAGACGCCCCAACGTCAGGAAACATGTTGCACAAGCTTTGAAAAGCTTGTGCGACACTTTTTAATGGTCTTTATGATTTTTAAGACATCTCATTCAGCTATAAAGACATATTGATGAATCTCATGACGTCGTTGGGGACATCATAGGTTCAACGTATAGTTTATCATGGTATGATGTCATTCCTGACTTTTTGACTTTTTGTCCTCCTTAGGTTTAACGATAATAAACATGTATCACAAGCTTTTAAAAAGGCACAAACCTTTTTAAAAGCTTGTGCTACATGTTTCCTGTCGTTGCTTAGCGTCTGCGTCGGACCAGTCTCTTGTGTCTGCGAGCAGCGAGGGACTTCTGAGGTCTCCTGCGTCTGCGCACAGGGCGAGTGGCTTGTCTGCGTTTGCTTGGCATCATCAAAAAACGTAAACTCTGTGGAGGAACAGGGGTCTATTTGCAAACTTTCAGGAGAGGCTCTGTGATGTCACAGATGATGTCATCGCACTCTGCATGACGTCATGTGATCACCGATGAGGAATGTGAAGAAAGCTATGACATCTTGCGGAATGTGATGACATCATCTGTGACATCACGGAGCCTCTCCGAAAGTATGCAAGTAGACTCCACACATTTCATAAGTTATAATTATTTTTTGTCTTTTCTTTTAGGAAGGAAGTACATGACGTCACATGAATGCAGCACAAGTGTTCCAATCTTGTAACGTAACGTACACACACACACACACACACACACAAACACACACACACACACACTCACACACACACATATGTGTATATATGTATATTCTGATCAGAATATAGGGTTGCCATCAGTCCTTTGTTCATTGTGTGCACAAGCTTTTAAAAAGGCACAAACCTTTTTAAAAGCTTTGCCTACATGTTTCCGATCGTTGCTTAGCGTCTCTGCGTGGACCACTCTCTTGCGTCTCGCGAGCAGCCAAGGACTTCTTCTGAGCGTCTCTGCGTCTCGCACAGGCCGGCGGCCTGCTGCGCTTCTGCCTGCTGCTCCACAAATCGTAAACTCCTGTGGAGCAACCGCGGGGTCCTATTTGCAACTTTCAGGAGAGGCTCTGTGATGTCACGTATGATGTCACCGCACTCTGCATGACGCATGTGATCACCGATGAGATGGTGAAGAAGCTATACATCCTTGCGGAATGTGATGACATCATCTGGACATCACGGCAGCTCTCCCGAAAGTATGCAAGTAGACCAAAACACATTTCCTAAGTTACGAATCATTTTTTGTCTTTTTCTTTTCAGAAGTAACACGGGACGCCCACAAAGTCCCGCTCGCCTGTGCCCAGCACGCAGAAGACCTCCAGAAGAAGTCCCTCGCCTGCTCGCAGACGCAAAGAGTGGATCCGACGCAAGACGCTAAGCAACGTCAGGAAACTGTAGTCACAACCTTTGAAAAGCTTGTCACTTTTTAATGGTCTTTTGATTTTTAAGACATCTTCATTAGCTATAAAGACATATTGACGAATCTCAATGACGTCGTGGGACATCATAGGTTCAACGTATAGTTATTTATCTATTTGTATGATGTATTCTGACTTTTTGACTTTTTGTCTCCTTTGGTTAACTTAATAAGATGTATCACAAGCTTTTAAAAAAGGCACAAACCTTTTTAAAAGCTTGTACTACATTGTTCCTTGTCGTCGCTTAGCGATCTGCGTCGGTACAACTCTCTTGCGTCTGCGAGCAGTCAGGACTTCTTCTGAATTGTCTCTCGTCTGCGCACAGGGTGAGCGCTTGTCTGCGTTTGCTTGGCATCGGTCCAAAACGTAAACTCTGTGGAGGAACGGGGTCTATTTGTCCAAACTTCCGGAGAGTTCTGTCGATGCTCACCGTTGATGTCATCGCCTCTGCTGAA
>NW_011354607.1:11006-15854 GCF_000735185.1 Notothenia coriiceps
CAGGAGAGGACTCTTTAAAGTAGAGACACTACATACTGATATACACCTGAACATCAGCAGGAGAGGACTCTTTAAAGTAGAGACACTACATACTGATATACACCTGAACATCAGCAGGAGAGGACTCTTTAAAGTAGAGACACTACATACTGATATACACCTGAACATCAGCTGGAGAGGACTCTTTAAAGTAGAGACACTACATACTGATATACACCTGAACATCAGCAGGAGAGGACTCTTTAAAGTAGAGACACTACATACTTTAAAACCAAAAAAGCTTAGAGATAACTCAGAATCAGAACATTGTGGATTGTGAAGCTGCACGGAGATTATTTCCGAGAAAACTACTTTTTCTGAGGGTGTTTGTTCATTCTGCCAGTGACTCAAGTCCCATCTGGAGCGAACAGATATGAAAAGGCCTGAATGTTCCTCAGATAATTAAACCATCCCGACATGTTGAGCTGCAGGAGACTCCGTCTGTTCAGCCTTGGGAGGAAACAAGGACTGAAGGAATCCAAACTGAAGAGGAAACAGAAACACTGAGCGGGTCAACACCACGCCTTCATCAAGAAAACAACCATGACTAATAGATAGATGGTTTGATGGAAAATGTATTCTTAAATGCATTTTAATACTGATTTAGTAGAGTCCATTTTGTGTTAGACACTCATAAAAATGGGGGAGGGTCTTAAATCAGAAGCGAAAAGAAAGAAATACATGAACTCATGAAATCATTTTAAACTGATGTCATTTGGTGTTAAGACGTAAATTACATTTAAAAAGGTTGAAATGTGGCGATTTTTTGCAGTTTTCCACTTATTTCCACATGTTCTGAGCAGTCAGCCATTGAAAAGAAATATACAGACGCTATTATAAGGGTTTTAATTAAGAGGGACGTTACGGCCGTTACGCAGGAAGTGCTCTGACAGCTCGTTACGGCCGTTACGCAGGAAGTGCTCTGACAGCTCGTTACGGCCGCCGCCTCCCCGGTTAACTCTGTTTGACTGTGTTTTATGTAAATGAGCTGTGTGGTTGCCCTGATGTCCTTGGCTGCTCATCTCCTGGCCCGCCCCGAAGATTGTGATTGGAGGATGCCGGGCCCGACACGCTCCAATCCCAGCGCACACCTTCCGGAGACGACTACAGAGCCTGTGGACAGCGATCAGTCGGCAGGCTCTGATGTGTGAACAGACGCCTCTCGCTACTTGCTTTTCGTTGTTGTGCTTATCTCGTGTGGTCCGTATTTAGTTTAGTGTTTTTGTGATTAGATGTGTCTAGAGTAGCTTAGAATGACGTTGACTGTCGTCCTCTAGCTTAGCTGTGATTTCTTACAGCCTCTTGTTAGCTTGTACCACTTTGATAGTGAGGGTTGTTTTGTTGTTTACATTACACTTTTATCCAAAGAGACTCACATACTCAATACTGTGGACAATCCCCACAGGAGCAACTTGGGGTGAAGTGTCTCAGGGACACAACGACATGCTGACTGCAGTGGGGTTTGAACCTGTGACCCCCTGTTTCCCAACACCAACGCACAACCCACTGCGCCACACACCTCCCTGTAGTATCTATTCCTTTGTGTTTGATTAGGCTCTCTTCTTAGAGTCCTCCCTTTGTTGGTTGCTCCATTTTTTTATCCTGTTATTTAATAAACTCCTTCTGGAGTGTGCTGCCTTTCCTCTTGCCCTAGTTGGGACGTAACACAGATGCAGGAGGGTTTATTTTTTGGCCGGTTTTCCTGCACTGTGAATATTTCTGAGCATAAATCAATGCACCAGAGAGACTGTAAAAACAATCAGATGTTAATGCCTCTATAATAATTCAGAGAGAAGCTCGGAGGGAGAAAACGGTAACCTCAAACGGCTGTAAAGAAAGTCATAAAAAGCCCAGAGATCATATAATGGCAATGATTCCTAATTCATTATTTAAACGTCCATTACCAACCAACCTGTTACATGTTAAAGTGCATATTTCTACGTATTTATATAAATGTTTTATTACATGCTCATTCATCATAATTGTACATTAAATAAAGTACAATTATTCCCCGCTCCCCGCCCTCCATGCTTTACCTGCCAGGGGTTCTTGGTGTTGATGGCGATGACGCTGAAGCGGTAGCAGCAGAGTTCACAGGTCCAGCAGCCGCGCTCGCTGATCCACTTCAGGAGGCAGGTCTGGTGGGTGTAGCGCACCGAGCCGTCGCAGCGGCACGGGTTCAGCAGGGCGCCCTGCAGCAGGTCAGAGGTCAGAGGTCAGATATTAACACGTGATGATGGAGGGGGAATGTCTCGTTAACCTTTATGTTCTGAATTTGGATAAAACACACATAGATTTTTTGTAAATCTTCGTTTCTGTGGCAATTAAATAAAATATCCACTTATTCTGACATGAAAGACATTTGGAAAGGGTCACATTAGATGGGAGGACAACAGGAAGGATAACATATGTCACAAACACAAATTAACAACTGATTAGGAAATGGAAGAAAGCTTCAAGACTTGATAAGCAATAAAATACAATCCAATTTACTTTTGTTTTTTAATTGGCAATCTGAAAAGCATTCAACGAACCCTGATTGTGATTTAAAAAAAACGTTATTGATAAATGAATAACAAACAAGTTTAGTCTCAAAGAGTCTGCATTTAAGGTGCCTTATTCTTATTATTGTAAATGCACTTTGTCTTAAACACGCTGGAGTAGATGAGAAACAGACGGAAACAATCTGCTGTCAGGTCGATAGCGGAACCATCTTCTTAATATTAATCTTAAATCCAATTTAAGGTCTACGTGTCACAACTTTCTCATCATCCAAGGATCCTTGCCTTCATGCCTCAGTTTGGCATTTCCTCCCAGCGGGTCATTCATCAAATATATTCCACGCCTTGCTCACCAGCGTCGCTCAGATCAATGATCGTTTCTCTGCAGCTACAACACGTCCAGATGCAGCGCGACATAAATCATGAGAAACCATATCTATGCTTCCTTCCTGGAGGCATTCCTCAGGCGGCCATTACTGCCGGGCAGTGAGCGGAGTATTAAAAGTGTATTAAGGTCAGCGGTCAGGCAGATCGTTTTTCACCATGTCATATTAACCTTGTGGGTTTAAGAGCACCTCAGAGGCTTTCACTTGAATTAACCGAGTTAGGGCGGCTCTCCACTGAAGCTGTGAGGCTTTAAAGAGAAGGAGGATTTCAAAGCTTCTAGATATCTGAGGGGACATTTGATGAACCATACACTTATTTGGGATTGTAGAGGCCAACAAAGTGGACCCTGAAGGCAACATCTCCCTGGCTCCCGCCACAAAAAGGAGCCGTATGATTATTTCAGAAAATAGTCTCAACGTTTATGATTTATGATCTGACGTAACAAGCTATACAGGAACTACAGCATGGTCACATGACTTCACGTCACCACCGCTAAGCTAAAGGTGGCTAATGTTGGGCTATAAAGGAACTACAGCACGGTCACATGACTTATCATATTCTCACTTCATCTGCGTGTTTAAATTATGACGTTTTTAGGGGTGAAGTCTTCCTTTCCTTCAAGTTATTCAAAACATGACTCCATTGATGCTGATTTACTGGATTTAGATAACATCTTTCTCTGCTCATAAATGAATATTTACATTCCCCCTGATAACAGGTGGAGCTCGGCAGGAGCTAGTGTAGTTATGTCAATGAAAATCTTAAATTCCAGGCTCCTTCAACAATGCAACATGAATATATAAGACATAAAACAATATGAAACACAGCAAGAGAATGTTGCAAGTCACCAATGTGCAGGTAAATACGTGAGAAGGGAACTCTAAAATCCAGATATTAGTCTGGCCCCGGACGCAGAGATTAGATTAAGTGTGCTAATAGGCTGTAGCCCACGTTCAGAGGACAGGATATTCACTTAGCGTTTACTGCCCGCTCTCCTTCCTGCAGGACGAGCCGTCCCTCATGCTGTCACGAGACAGAAAAGCACCCTGCAGAGTTTCAGGTTTCAGAGACGGCGTGACCGTTTGTCTGTCCACCGTCTGCAGGAGGACTTACAGACTGATGATTCACTGAGACCGTGATTCAGGGATTTCCTCCACCTCTCATTGTGAATCCATTGGAGAGCTGTAGTGTATGGGAATATCTACTGTGCATATATCTAATTGTATTTAATTCAGTCTTTTTATTGTCTTACATTTTGTATAGTTTTTTTCCTGTTTTATTTTATTTGTATTAGATATTACGTTTTAACTCTTTATGTTAATATAAATATACATTTTTAATTATATATTTTTATTGCGAACTCTTATTTAACCTCCTTTGTTTAAATAATGTTATCTTGAATGTCTTGTCTTTATAGAAATATTTGTATCTTTTATTTTACTCCACGTCCAATATATTATTTTTAAAAACTTGTTTTGATTTAAGTTCATTTAATTTAGTTGTATTTCATTGGATGTGTGTTTATATATACATTTTATTTTAATAATTGCTATAGCATTCTTACTGAAGCTTCTTGCTCTTGCTTTAACTTCATTTAATTCAATCAGTCAATGGCCTTTAAATAAATATAAATTATAATTGTAAAACAAAATGTTGTTCTTCTTGTGTGTTAGTCATCCACAACCAATCAGAAGTGCTGTGCTCCACATGTACCAGTTATTGTTAACCAATCAGAAGTGGCCCATGATAGAAGGTGATAGACAGATTGATCCAATCANTGATGCAGTTATCAACTCGCAAAGCCTGCGATTCTTTTAAAAATAAATTGGAAATGTTGTTCTTCTTGTGTGTCAGTCATCCACACCAATCAGAAGTGCTGTGCTCCACATGTACCAGTCATTGTTAACCAATCAGAAGTGGC